>NC_079164.1:91987919-92144190 GCF_947568905.1 Ostrea edulis | reverse complement strand
ACAATCGGTATGAAACACGTCAAACAGCATTTGACCCAGTGATAGGTTGTATTGGCAAACTAGATCGTTATAACGACCATAGAATTTGCGAAATGCTGACTTTGAACGAGACTGTTGAAACCCCTGCACCATTAACTTGTTTGTCAGTAGCCTGCCTCGATTTATATACTGACCATTCGCAGAACAGGATCTTGAGTATCGAATTAGATGAGAGATATAAACACCATATGCAGGTGATAATGGAATATTGCTACATAAATATGGGAAATTGACGACGGAGAAGCTGAAATCACCCTGTATGCCATAAAGCTGAGTTGTTAGTTTGCCGTTAATATCTACTTTCAATGAAATATCTTAGAATGAAGCAGAAGTGAACGACTCTGTGGTGTTTTTTATTTCGAGTTCACAGGGATATATAGAATCGACATGTGAATGAAAATTATCATTGTTAATAGATAATACGTCGTCGATATATCTAAATGTCGAATTGAAGGCCACAGCAATTTTTTCTTCTCACATAGAAGTTTTTGAATAAACTATGGCCATAATAATGATCTGATTTAAAAATACTTCTCATTAGGTTGAATGCTGTCTGGCATGTTTCATACCAATTGTTAGGCCGTATTTTGACTACGAATTACTCCGTTTACCTGATCAAGATAGAGGGCTCACGATGGGTGTAACTGATCAACAGGGGATGCTCACTTCTCCTAGGCACCTGACCCACCTCTGGTATGTCCAGGATCTGTGTTTGCCCTACTCTGAATTTATTTCATATTCTTTATTGGATTTATGAAATTGATCACTGGTCGTTATCTTCCCATTTTTATTCTTCAGATAAGTGGCCCTATTAAAGTTTCGAGGACCGTTAGTAAAGGCATATCATACAGTTATAAAACTTAATGAATGATACCTGTAAGAATGTATTGAAACAGAGCCGCCTGAAATATTGCAACTGGCCAAATTTTGGACCAAATGTACATATATAGTTTTCGATGAAAAAATTTACACGGTTTAATTTTTTAATCTTCAAAAAAGCAAATTTCTTTACATTGAACACCCTGATTATTTGAGCTCGACACTCAGGTGTCCTGCTGAGGTAACAACACTGAGACAAGAACAGTCCCTGAAAGGAAAACTCGGTTTGAACACTGTTAAACGTTATTTTGACATATCTTCAGCATTCATTTAACATCGAAGTTTTCAAATTTTCAAGGTAATAAACTGGAGCGCCTCTTGGGACATCTGTCAATATCTTGTACGTTCTCGTGTAGAGTAAAAACGGGGCCTCCATGATGTTTTCAGTCTTACAACGCTTACTTGTTGTTTCCATTGTCATTTTCGAAAGGCCATCTTCACCTATCACTTCAGGATTGATCTCAGTTGACAGAAATCTCAAGAAAAAACTCACGAAAAGACCGGATAAAATGTACGTCGTTCTATAAAATCGTGTTTGTCCAATGTAGCGCCAAGACAACGGACATGACATTGAAAGACTTAAAAAAGAAATAGATCGACGAACTGCAGTAACCACAGTGAATGAAAGGTTAAGATAGCGAATAGTGATCAATCTCATAACTCCTATAAAAGGTGAAGATAACGAACAGTGATCAATCTCATCACTCCTATAAAGATGAAGATAACGAACAGTGATCAATCTCATAACTCATATAAAGATGAAGATAACGAACAGTGATCAATCTCATAACTCCTAAAAGCATTACAAAGTAGATAGTTGGGCAAAGACGGACCCCTGGACACACCAGAGGTGGGATCAGGTGCCTAGGAGGCGTAAGCATCCCCTGTCGACCGGCCACACCTGCCGTACGTGAGCCCTATATCCTGATCAGGTAATTATATAAAAAGTGAATATATTTCTTCAAGCAAATTCTAGTTCGTCTTTCGACTGAAAACACTCATAACTCGACAGAACAAACTTCAACAAACAAAAATAATAGTAATGGCAACAAACGTCGCCCATTGTTAGCAAAAAGACGAGTCTCCAATTTGTTTATGTGTAGACTGTATACTTGTTAAACGTACAAAAGGTTAATACTACGACTGGTTGCTGCGATTTTGAGCTGGATCAAGTAAGTGGTGGATTCTTGGTGGATTGGGCAAGAATTAAACCAACAACACATGCTTTGCTGTCCCTGAAATGGATTAAGAAAAACATCAGGAGGTAGTATTCATCCCATGTTGAGATCTCAGGCAATAGTTAAAGCTGAGGAAAGTTATCTGAAAATATAATTGATAATTACCCAACATCATAGGTAACAGTGCTTGTCCATAAAATATTGATTGCTGTTTTAAGGAGGTGCAATTAATCCGCTGCTGCGAGTACATGTCGTACAGTTCTGCAACATGGGACATATACATGTACTAGTATTTTGGAATGTGTAATTTCTAAAGATAAAGAAACGTAGGGATCTCTGATGACAATGCAGAAGGAATGACAACAAGCAGACGTTGTTTCTAGTTCTCTGGGTTCTTTTTTATATATATATATATATATATATATATATATATATATAATAACCAGATTTCTAATGGAAATTGTAGTTTTTGTGATAAAGTGTTGAACAGGAGACGACGAATGAAACAAGTGTTACATCCAAGTTTCTTTATAATAAATAATCACAATCTCCTCCTGTGTAATATTTTTGTTAACATCCAATGGTCTTGGTCTTTGTCCAGCATACATCGTCTTGACATTTTGGATATTGAGTAAATTGCTTAGAGCAAAAGATGCAGTTTCTGGGTTTATCCAATCCTGAAAAAAAAAAATACAACTCACTGCAGCACAATATGAATTTATGTTTGCTTGAACACTCAGTTTCGTTACAAACAAAATTTCCATTGCTAGATTTCAGGAATCATTTGAAAGCTGCAGAATATCCAAGTAAAATACATCATCTACGATAGGTTGTCTTAGTTGACTAACTGACGATATATTTCATTACTTTCTTACCTTGACCTATAAATACGTACGCCGGTACAATTAATGCAGACTTGTTCGTCGTTTCTCTCTAACCCACCTGTAACTTGAATGAACTCCATTTCTTTTCTCCAAAAAACAGAGACCACTTCACATTACAAAGTATAATTACTTAAACACTAGAATACTTTCACACATTATCTCAAAGATTTGAAGAGAATGTAATTAAAACATGGGCAATAAATAATTTTTTTTTTTAAACCAACTCAGTCTCCTACAATAAAAATTAATTAACTACAAGACTATTTTTATGTAATGAAAGTTAAATCTAGAAGCATGGATAATTGCTGACCACACTGAATGAAGGGTACATGGGAGAGAGGCAGGTGGAGAGTCTGCTGGAGACATCGAAATTTGAGGATAATAAACAATGCATAAATTTTCTAGACTGTTCTAGACCTCCTGTTTACATTGAATTTGTATTGAAACGATACGCTCCACTTCATTTCACGTAAATACAGGACGAACAGGAGACATTGACTAGACACAGAATCTGCGACAAGGAAGGTAAGATTCTTGCCATTCTTTATAAAGTGTGCATGTTACAGTGTTGTCAGACAGGTACTACTGTAATGGGATGCATGTAACTTTCACTAAGAAGTAGCAGGAGGGATAGCTACATGCATGTATAATTTGAGGAAAATATGCAAATATCGGCAATTTATACGCGACTTTCTCTGAAAAAATTGAGTATTTTGACACACGGTTTCATCACGATGCATTACTAGTCTATATGTGTCCTTTTTTAAAATAATACTTTAATTTATAAATGCATATGCCCATAATTTATAACTAATATTTCGAAGAAGAAAAAGTGCTGCATTACGAAAAAAACTGGTTTATATGATAAAAATCATGTGAGAGCATTCATCAAAAGCGTCTCGATTGATTCGTCATTGCCACTTTGAATGTCATCCACAAGAGTAGCTATTTCAAGATACACAGGTATCCACAAAAAGGAGAAAAGATTTATCTTCAGAGACTTCCGCTCCTAATTGCCCTTCACTATTCAGAAAGCAGTTGAGAACAGGTAGGCACCATTTGCATCGAAAAAACATTTTCACAAACGATTACTAGAAAATATTGTCCTTCTTTAAAACATTAACAATATACTTATATTTTTTCCAATAAAATCGAAAGATTTAGATACAAACTTGAAATCTGCCCAGATTGTGAGGTGTATCCTGGGTACATTTACGTTTTGCCAGATTTTGAGGTGGATCCTGGATATATCAAAACTTTTAAAGATATATGTATAAAGGATGGAAAATTCAAATTGGATATTATTCTTTACAAGTAACTGTTAAATTTATAATAGATGATAAATAAAAAAAATTCAGCAGATCTTTATCCTTATTTACTCCCCAATACCCGAAAAAGATCAATGGACGGTGTAGTTAAAAAAAAAAAGAACGTGTACACGATTTTTCAGACTCTTTGAAACACATGAAAAAATCTTTTAAGTAAGGATGTTGAAACTCGAGTATTTGTAAACATTTTCTTGTTGAACTAAACATCTCGTATATATTTATTTTTCAACTAAATCAATAAAAGCAGTCGTTTTAACACCTCACCGAGGACCCAGAAAAGTCATTTAAAGTAAATTTAGTATCTATTACTGCCAGGATCCAGGGTTTAACCCACTTTTGATAAACTAGGTTGTTTTATCCACTGTTAGTAAAGGACTTTGCATATATGAGAAAAGCATTTTCTTTACCTCCAATTTTATATCTTTTAAAGAAAGACTAAATCTTTTGTAATTTCATGAAAGAGACGACCACATAACTTGTCTCCAATAGTTACAGTCATTTGAAGAACATGATATCAAATATGATGCAATATCTAAATTTTGAAATATTGACGTCTGCAATTTCTTCTTCAGAAAATAGATTTGGACAAATTTGCTATTTATAGTGAATCTATGGCATGAATATGGAGTTTGTTCAGGCCTGAGCTCAATACTTCCTGAAAGAACACCTGCTTGAAAAAAAAAAGATTTAATTAAAAGTCGCCGATAAAGTACACAGTCACGTGATACAGAGTGGTATAACTATCATGCAATTATGATTTTAAAACTTGAATAAGTTTACTTACAATATCATTTAGTCCAATTCACCGAACGAGGTGGTATAAAAAAAATTCTACGCAAAATCTGAAAATATATTTGAAAATTACGTTAATGATAAGGAAATGTACCTTTCCTCCTCTCAAGATGTTGATAAAGTCGTAAGTAAATGCGTCTTAGATACCGGTCGACAGGGGATGCTTACTCCTCCTAGGCACCTGATCCCACCTCTGGTGTGTCCAGGGGTCCGTGTTTGCCCAACTATCTATTTTGTATTGCTAATAGGAGTTATGAGCTTCATTACTGTTTGATATCTTCACCTTTCATAAACATGAAAAAGGTGAAGATAACGAACAGAGGCCAATCTCATAAATCCTATAGAGAATGCAAAACTAAGAGCAGGACAAACACAAACCCCTGGACACATAGAAGTGGGATAAGTGTCTAGGAGGAGTAAGCATCCCCTGTCGACCGGTCACACCCACCATGAACCCCACATCTTGATCGGATAAATGGAGTGATCCATTGTCAAAATCAGCATGTAAAGAACGACCTAACAGTTGGTATGAACTGATAGCATTCGACTTAATAACAGGTTGTACAAATGTATTTGCAATTAAGATCATTATAACGACCATGGAATTGGTGAAATGCTGACTTTAAACGACTGTTGAAACTCCTGTGACATGAATTTCCGTGAAGAGACGATGTATATACATGTGATAATGAAATATTGCTGCATAAATATGAGAAGTTGAAGATGGGTGAAATGTTCAAAGTCATTCTGTCTGTCAGAAAGTTGAGTTGTTAATTTACCGTTCACGTCTATAGATGTTCAATAAAATATCTAGATATGAAACAAATATAGAGGACTCTGTGGTGTATCTTATTTCCAGTGTAAGTATGAAATTTATTTATCATAAGAGAGGGATTGCAAAATAACACTCATGATTCTGTTTCAGGTGCATTCAAAATAAAGTTGAAATACGACGGAGTTTTAAAGACGAAATTTTAACAAAGGATCCTTGTGCCAAGTAATCATTAACATTACATAACTTCATTCAAATTCTTAAGAATAGTTGAATGACCTCGAAGTAAATGTAGAAAAGATCTAACAGTCGAGAGGTATTGAATGGAAGATTGATAGTTTGCGATTTATCTGGGGATCGAAGCATGGAAAGAAGGCATTGAAGACCCAAATAGAAGTTTGTAATTTGTAGTTCGGCTCGTCTTAACAGTACATGCATATTATTCAGAATCAAACTAACGGGCTAACATATATTTTGATATTTAAGCACAATAAAGCACTTTTTCTTGTTTGGTCGTCATGCATCGACCTCATTGTTGGTTGTAATTTTGAATGTTATCGACATTTGTCAAAGGTATATTATATAATTCTATGATTTTCATAGGAGCGAAAAATCATGGGGGATAAAAGTACAGCGTATTATAACTTCAAGGCTAACTACAACCTCCACGCGGAGAGCGGTTTGAGTGGGGGTGACATTGGAGTGGTCGTTGCATATTTCATCGTCATTGTCATCGTCGGTGTGTTCGTAAGTATCAATAAAAATGTACATAAGTAAACGTAAAGCTAAAAATAAAAAAATAAAAAGATGACAAAATTTTTTAAAAGCTTTAACTTTGTGGTGTTGCTGTACCAACTCTTCAAGAAATATATAATATGACACAAACAATTACGTGTATAACTTTGTCATCGGTAGGCAATGTACAAGGCAAACAGACAGACAGTCGGGGGTTACTTCCTGGCAGGGAGGTCCATGCTGTGGTTACCTGTAAGTACGTCATCATTGCGGAAGAATCATTTTCACTAATATCTGTAAACTTATCGTAAGTTTAAGAACAAATGAATAATGCCTTGTCTCCAGGTTGGTGCCTCGCTGTTTGTAAGTAACATTGGAACGGAGCACTTCATAGGATTGGCCGGATCTGGAGCCGGAAATGGAATCAGCGTCGGTGCTTGGGAATTCAATGTATGTTTAGCTTATTCCTATCTTCTGCTTACAGAGAAAGACAAACTTGAAATCTTACGTCGATCTAGCAATACCACAACATCTCATTGAAAATTTGCTGCTGAGAAATAACTTTTATTCGCACTCAAAATATCTTGCAAATTCAAAATAGAAACTTGATTGCTTGATTATTGTTTAACGTCCCTCTCGAGAATATTTCACTCATATGGAGACGTCACCATTGCCGGTGAAGGGCTGCAAAATTTAGGCCTATGCTCGTCGCTTATGGCCATTGAGCAGGGAGGGAACTTTATCGTGCCACACCTGCTGTGACACGGGACTTCGCTTTTTGGGATCTCATCCGAAGGACCGCCCCATTTAGTCGCCTTTTATGACAAGCAAGGGGGTACTGAGGACCTATTCTAACCCGGATCCCCACGAGTAGACGTACAAACTTTTACAAGTTTGTCTATTCCACACTTATCTTTATATATTGAATTTTAATTAGACCTAAGTTTTGTGATTTTGTTCAATTTTTTTTGGGGGGGGGGATTTATTTGTTTGGTAAAAGTGTTTCTGAAATGCTTATTTCTTTCGAATAATGATTTCTACTTTACTGTTAAACTGATGTTATATTTTTCTGTTATTTTTTCACAAGGCAATATTGCTGCTTCAATTACTGGGTTGGATTTTCATACCTGTGTACATAGCTTGTGGGGTAGGTATTTTATTGGTGTTGTTTTAATTGTTTGTTTTTTTAGTTGTTGTTTTTTTTTTTTTTACATGAAGTGCATTAAAAATCTAAAGTTAAGGTCACTCTCCATTTTGTATTCTTCATAGGATTTATGAGATTGGTCACTGTTCGTTATCTTCACCTTATTTAAAACAAAAAAGCTAACTAACTTTTTTTTCCAAATATGACTTGATTTGACAGACGTACACGATGCCTCAGTATTTGTCCAAGCGATTTGGCGGGAAGCGGCTCCGGGTCTACTTCGCAGTCCTTTCGCTTATTCTTTACATATTTACGAAATGTTCGGTAAATATAAGTTTCAAACTTTTGAACGTTTTGTAATTTGGAGTAAAATCTTAACGTGATTTTTTTTTTCTTAAACTGTTTTTGAATTACTACCTATGTTGAAGATTGTGCTTTTCATTAATTCCATTTCATTTGGTTTTCTTTAGGGAGATCTTTTTACCGGCGCACTTTTTATTCAACAGTCATTAAGATGGGACTTGTACCTCTGTATCTTCATTCTCGTTTTTATCACAGGCCTGATGACTATAACAGGTATCGCTATACATACTTACAATACAGGGACCTGATACGATAACCAGCATAAACCATTATCAAGTGAGCACTGTCAGCATTACTAGCCTTGTCAAAAAGAAAAATCGACGATCATAGTATTCAAATAAGCTTTTACTAGATTTCAGATGATATTGAAATTGTAATATTATACATGTGCATAGAATGAAACAAAAGATTTTGATATTTTGTTAAACATGCTAAGCAGAAACAAATCTACACCCAGTATTTCCTACAAATAGACTTCTATTATTGCATTCAACAATTGATTACGAACAAACCTTGCAGTGTTCTTGGCACACTGATTTGACTGCGGATAACTCCGTTTACCTGATCAGGATATGGGGCTCACGGCGGGTGTGACCGGTCAACAGGGGATGCTTACTCCTCCTAGGCACCTGATCCCACCTCTGGTGTGTCCAGGGGTCCGTGTTTGCCCAACTATCTATTTTGTATTGCTTATAGGAGTTATGAGATTGATCACTGTTCGTTATCTTCACCTTGCATTTAACCATCGAGTTTGTATCTCTGCTGGTGGACAGTTTGTCCCCGAAGATACTTGTCGCTCGATATATGTTCCTTCATGAATATACACAATAACGAAACAATACTGGCTGACACGTCGCCCAGTATAAAAAGGTGTCACTCTGTGGAGTCTATAAGGGACACAGACTCCTACAGATCGGTTGGTGTCCCTCGGATTATCCTTCGAGATATCAAAGATTTGTCGTATGTACAATCGTCAGATTGTCAGCTTTGGTACAGAAACCAAAATTCTTACACCCAAATTAAAGACTGTTATGTTCCTTTAAGAGATATATTTGATAATTTCTTTTCAGACCCCATTTGTTCAACTTCAAAATGTTCTGCAAAAAATTGCAAGACTTGTGATATACTGATCACGAAGAATTCATTTAATAGTAATCTAACTGGACGTAGTTTCTGTACCAAAACGTTTGATAATCTGACTTGTAAATCTTCTAACGTTGTCTACGCCATTGAGTGTAACCTGTGTGGCTTAATTTATGTGGGAGAAACCAAGGGTTCACTTAATAAAAAAAATATCGGGGAACGGATTTCAAATTAATAATGGTGGTAACCAACTTCTTTACAAGCTTTTTAATGCACCGGACCACTCCATCTTGTCCATGAGGGTAAGGATTTTAGAAGAAAAAATACCATCACACAAACAATCCTACATTAAGCACCCCTTTTCGTAGACAACGAGAAGATCACTGGATCAGGACCCTAGGCACCGCTTTTCCATATGGATGCAATGATAATGTATATAATGTGGGAAATTCGACTAGTCCCCAAGGAAATAACGTGAATGTGATCACCCAAAGACGGAAATGCAGTCATGGACATCGTTCATATAAAAGACCAAGTATAAATGATGTCACGTTTGATTCACTTTTCCCTTACGTCAACAGACAATTAGGTCCACATCATATTCGTACAAAACTTTACTCTATTCCATTGAGAGTTTTACACACGTTATTTGAAGAAGCTATTTCTAGTCTATACTTGGATTTTTCAACACCTGAATATAGACTGAACTCTATGATTATGGATGTTGCCTACCATAGGCTCTATAAACCAGCACGGACCATGGATGATATTCCTTCCAAATCATGCCGCCAGTTCCTTAAGCTCAAATTTAGAAACAAAGGAATAGATGCCGTCAACATAAGCAATATTCTTCGTCATAAAAGGGTTCAGTCGCGTATTCCAACTTATTTCAAGTTCAAGTCTACACCCTGTATTTCCTACAGCTATACTTCTACTATTACATCCAAACTTTTTAATTATAAACAAACTTTGCAGTGCTTAGATATAGACCATCTTATACGTAATCCACCAACATGTTCTTGTTCTTCATCTTCTTTCAACTATAGTCCAGCTGGACATGCCATTACTGGTGATGTTGATATAGTTGAAAATGAGGACCTCAAATCACTTATTCTTAAAGGTCCTAAAAGAGAGAACCTCGGTCTTTTAATTGGCGACAGAACTTCATCTCTATTATGAGTTCTGTCGAAGATTATGCCAGACGATGGGCTAAATATGAAAAAGAAGAACTTGATACATTGTCAGAATGGGTTAAAAGCATAAGAGGGATATTAAACTCCCGCATTAGACACATGAAAACAAAAGTACGTACCATCTATCCTTCTGTGTTTAGTAAACCAGAAGTAATAAAAGAATTAGATATGTTACATGAGGAATATGTTTTGGTTCCAGCTGACAAAGCTAGTTACAACATTGTCTTTGTTTGTAAGGCTCATTATTACAACTGTATTTTAAACGAACTTGGCATTAATTCCACTTTTGGTAATCATACTTATACTCCAACTGCCCTTTCAAAAGATGAAATTCTTCAAAACCATGCTTCAGTTTTAGACACATTTAATATTCCAGTCAATGGGTCGAATGAATATGAGTTACCGTACCTATACTGGATTCCTAAACTACATAAAAACTCTTACAAACAAAGATACATTGCTGGATCCAGTAAGTGCTCTACCAAGCCCCTATCTTTGCTCCTCATGAAAATGTTAACAGCTGTGAAGGAGAAACTTCAAACTTACTGTGCGACTACATATGCCAGAAGTGGTGTTAATCAAATGTGGATTCTAAGAAATTCTAAAGAACTTTTAGTAAACTTGAAATCGCAGAATTTTCCCCAAATCAATAACATTAAAACCTATGAATTTTCAACACTATACACGACCATTCCTCACGATGAATTAAAGACTAGACTTTTTGACATCATAGACAGTTGCTTCTTCAACAAAAACGGAAAACGGAAATATTCATATATAGTGATCAGTCATTCAAAAACATACTTTGTTAAACACCACTCTGATTCCACGCACAAGTACTCTGACGTTGAAATAAAAAATATGCTAGAGTTCCCCATTGACAATATATTCGTGGTCTTTGGTGATCAGGTCTTCCAACAGTCTGTTGGAATTCCCATGGGCACGAATTGTGCTCCTTTGTTAGCTGACCTGTTTTTATATTCATATGAAGCAGAATTTATTCAAAATCTTCTACGTGAGAAGAAAAAATCTCTCGCTGTGGCCTTCAATTCCACTTTTAGATATATCGATGACGTATTGTCCATTAACAATGATAGCTTTCATTCATATGTCGATTTGATATATCCCTGTTAGCTCGAAATAAAGGACACCACAGAGTCGTCCACTTCTGCTTCATACTTAGATATTTTATTGAAAGTAGACATTAACGGCAAACTGACAACTCAACTGTATGACAAACGGGATAATTTCAGCTTCTCCATCGTCAACTTCCCATATTTATGTAGCAATATTCCATTATCACCTGCATATGGTGTTTATACATGTATATCTCAACTGATTCGATATGCAAGAGCTTGTTCTGCGTATAGTCAGTTTTTAAATCGAGGTAAGCTACTGAAAAACAAGTTGATGGTACAGGGATTTCAACAGTCTCGATTGAAGTCAGCATTTCGCAAATTCTATTGTCGTTATAACGCCCTACTTCGTCAGTACAACCTCGCATTGGGTCAAATGCTGTCTGACGTGTTTCATGCCGATTGCTAAGCCGTTCTTGGCACACTGATTTTGACTGCGGATGGCTCCGTTTACCTGATCAGGATATAGGGATCACGGCGGGTGTGACCGGTCAACAGGGGATGCTTACTCCTCCTAGGCACCTGATCCCACCTCTGGTGTGTCCAGGGGTCCGTGTTTGCCCAACTATCTATTTATATATAGCATTAACCCAAATCTCGTAAAAGTACTGCAGTATTTAAACAGCATGGGAGCAGGATATCTAGCTCTCACGTTCAAATGATTTAAAACCGGCATCATTCCTGTAACAGAATGAAATATCTATACTGCATATGATGTTTTATTAATTCATTATTAGTAGTTTTTGTTTGAATTCGATTTCTGTGCCTGTTTTATGTAATAAACGTGAAATAGGACGGTAGAACAGAGAAAATAGCTATTCTCTCTCATCTAAACGTTCCACATTTTTGACTCTCTTAAATCATATTTTTCTCTTGGTCTTGTTCAATCCGGTAAACAGAAAGAAGTTTTTGAGAATATGAAATTTTCATGGACCTTCATATTTGTTTTTTACTGTTGCAGGTGGCCTTACTGCGGTCATCTACACTGATACCATGCAAGCCTTCCTAATGGTAGGAGGTGGACTGACTCTCATGGGACTAGGTAGTAAACAAGTTGGAATCATTAGATTTTGTGGGAGCTCAATTTTCGTGGATTTTGTGAATCCCCGTATCTCATGAAATTCAAATCACAATGATATACACAATTCATGCAATGTTTCAACTTACATAAACCTTTTCAACGAAATTGTAGAAGTTCATATTCTACGAGAATTGACCCTACGAATTCAAGTGAATCCACAGTAAAAGAATAATGTGAACCAAAAAAAAAGCACCATTTAAAATGATACAAATCAAGATGATTTCAACCATATTTTAAGAATTGTTTGTAATTGTTTAGCATTGTACATGTATATATAATTTATAAGCTGGACAGGGCTGAATAGAGTAAGATATGTGAATATCAGTGTGCTTTGGTCGATGGACGAACACTTTCCCCAAAATGACTTACAAATTCCATGACAAATTACACATATGATAATTACTAATAGTATTAGATAAATTCCACCCTAATATGTGAATATTCAAGAAGTGATTTGTATTAATGGATATCATTGAAGTGTCAAATGAAATAACACAAAAGTTTAAAAGAACATGTCATTTATCATCATAATAAAAAATTAACGTAATAAAGCAAGTTCAAACATATGACGTAATAGACCAAAATATACAAAATTAATTGACTGGGACAGCCTAATACAAATCTTCACCATGGAAAATCTTGGCTTCTATATTTATTATACAAGGAAAACAAAAGAAATGGAATTCTAATTGGATCCTGCAAAATACACCCAAATCCGTAGCTTTCAACATTTTAAAGTTTGAATGTCAAAAAACACCTTCATTTGAATGTTCGAAAATGATTAAAACCTTGAAACAATCTTAATGGAGGTCAAATTTTAACCCAAAAAAACTTTTGGAAAGTTATTTCTTGGACGTTTTTAGACATGATTAATGAATACCAAGCTTTAAGTAGTTTACAGCATGTAATCTCATTATTCGAATCAAGAATTTGAATGGAATATTTTAACTAACTAGCTTTTAAGGATGTTGGTGGGTATGATGGCTTAGTCAAAGGATATGAACAAGCTATGACGAACGAATCATTTCGAATTCCTAATGCTACCTGCCACCTACCGGACAAAAACGCTTTCCGGATGTTGAGAGAAGCAGACGATGACTATATGCCATGGGCGGGGTTCTTGCTGGGTCAGACACCGGGATCTATATGGTACTGGTGTGCAGATCAGGTAATACAATGGTATAAACTCATCATGATCTCTCAGAACGGTCTTAAATAGTATAGAGGTCAAAATGTTTTATTCTCATCGAATGATAAATGCCGTTAGCGTGCTTTGGTCGGCGGACCGATACGTTCCCCAAAATGACTTAATTCTATTCATTTCATCTATTCACTCAAACCATTCACAATAGTACATCAGGTACATATATATGATTTTATAATTATATAAACTTACAAATTCCATGACACACCTATAATGATTAGTAAATACTAATAGTATTAGACATTTCATTCTACATGTTTAGATAAAACCCATTAAAGAAATTCGAAATTGTTGATGTCAACATTAACTTAACATTATCTTTTTAAAAAGTAAGAAAGCATTTAGTATTACTGATATTACACTTAATAGTGGATATAAAGGAATTCCTGATAATGAATTTGCTTTACTTCTTTCACAACAGGTTATTGTTCAAAGGTTACTTGCTGCAAAAAGCATTTCTCACGCCAAAGGAGCTACACTGATGGCGGGATTCATCAAAATTCTGCCCCTGTTTATGATGGTAATGCCTGGCATGATCAGCAGAATCAAATACCCAGGTACTGTGGGAAAAGTCAAAATCAAATGTCTACATATTTCTGATAAAATATCCATCACTGAGGGTGTTTCAAATACAAAATAACTTTGGGGTGGTTTTTTTTGGAATGCCTAAAAATTAAAAGAAATCAAATCTCATCAATGTTGAATCTATTTGAGTGTAGAATCACGTGATACTCATTACAATGTTGAATCTATTGAGTGTAGAATCACGTGATACTCATTACAATGTTGAATCTATTTGAGTGTAAAATCACGTGATACTCATTACAATGTTGAATCTATTTGAGTGTAGAATCACGTGATACTCATTACAATGTTGAATCTATTTGAGTGTAGAATCACGTGATACTCATTACAATGTTGAATCTATTTGAGTGTAGAATCACGTAATACTCATTACATTGTTGAATCTATTTGAGTGTAGAATCACGTGATACTCATTACATTGAATTTCCTTACAGATGAAGTTGCTTGTGTTGACAAAGACATCTGTTACGAAGTTTGCCAATCGTATGCTGGATGTACAAATATTGCCTATCCCAGGCTGGTTCTAGGAATCATGCCTGAAGGTAGAGGACTTAATTGAACATCTCAAAGTAGGAATTTCAGATTCTGATATGGTTTTCTTCTATCACTGTTTGTTATCTTCACCTTTCTCATATATTGAATATTTATGAAGAATACTTCTTCCTTTATCAGGTTTGCGAGGATTAATGATGGCGGTGATGATTGCGGCATTAATGAGTGATCTGGATTCCATTTTTAACAGCGCCTCTACTCTCTTCACTATCGACATCTACAAAAGAATCCGCAAAAGTGCGAGTGTCAGGGAACTCATGATAGTAGGAAGGTACACCTACTGCTTCTCTCTCTCTCTCTCTCTCTCTCTCTCTCTCTCTCTCTCTCTCTCTCTCTCTCTCTCAGAGTAATGATTGCTGGATCTATAAAGCGCCAAAAAAAATATTCTAGAATTTAAATTGAAAATTGTAGAATAAACAGGGTCATACACCTTTAACCCTTACTTGGAATCGTAGTTGTTGTTATTGTTCGAAGGCACTGTACGTACATGTGTATTTCCATATCAAGAAATAGAATTATGCAATATGTTTAAAACTGTATTATCACAAATTTCTGTACCCAAAAATAACATGTGATACAAGGCCCAAATAAAATAAATAAGGAAAATAACTCTGCAAAATTAAACGTATTGATTTACTTTACAGAATTTTTATCGTTGTGATGATTGGGGTGTCTATTGCTTGGGTTCCCATCCTGAAGGAGACACAAGGAGGACAAGTGTTTATCTATATCCAAGAAATAACAAACTACCTTGCACCGCCGTTCGCTGCTGTTTTCTTATTGGCAGTGCTAGTTCCAATGGTCAATGAAAAGGTATTCTACACAACTCGGATTTGCCTCAACGTCAATATGATACTGAAAATAAACTAAAATGTATGTGATAGAGAAACAGAAGTTTAAAGATACTTAAAGCATACAGGGTTCCGTGTTTGCCCTACTCTTAATATTGTATTTTTATAGGATTTACGAGGTTGAACACTGTTATTTTTTCTTTGCTATATTGTGTATCATCCTTTGTTTTATAGGGGGCCTTCTGGTCTTTAATGATTGCTCTGGTAGCGGGTGTTACTAGGATGATACTCGTGTATGTCTACGATGATAGCGGCGACTGTCTCAACCCCGACAACCGTCCAGCAATATTGAAAAACTTCCACTACATGTATTTCTCTTTGTTTATAACACTCATGACGGCAACTTTTGCTATTGCCATCAGTTACTTTACTGGAAGACCAACGGAAGAGCAGGTATAAATTCTTTTTGGATCAAATTAAATCTATCCCTTATAGTATAGTTACAGCGCCGTGATTCATTCACGATCAAACTATGCCTGAAAATATTAATTGATTGATTGTTTATGGTTTTACGCCGTTTTGGGCATTATTTCAGCCATTTCATGGCGGTCCTGAAGATATATGATAACATATGCGCAACCTTTCTAACACTTTGTTATTGATATTGTATTTATTCATACTTTGAAAGTGTTGTCTTCCATGTTGCACGGGGTTTTTTTTTTAGCTCTTTCGAACCACATTTTGGACGAGGCACGCCAAACTTAAAGATGGAGGTCAAGTTCATGATATGGATGGCTTTGACAATATCGGATTGTCTATGCCCGATTTGAATGATTCGCGTGTTATTAATGGGAAAAACGGTCTTCAGGTCTGTTCTGCTGAAAACCTGGACTTGAAGAAGTACAGAGACCCGGAATTAGATAAGCAGCAAAAGGAACAAGATAAAGGTGGATTTTTTAAAAACTCTTTTTAAAATGTAATTTATCACTGAACATAAGATAGACATATGCAGATTATCATTAAGTATATTTACATGACATTGTAGAATACATATTACTGTATCAATATTTTCCGGAACATATGACATGACGTTTTGAATTTTTCTTTTTCAGATGAAAGCTCCTGCAAGGCGTTGCTTTTGAAATATCTATGCGGAGCAGGAAATCAAAGCGAAGAAGAAGACGAGGAACTCAAAAAACATATGGCAAAGGTGGCAGAACTCAAACAAGACAAAGTCGCCCGCATCTGTCTGAACATTGGTCTGGTCCTCATACTGAGTATTGGGGCGTTTCTTTATTTCTTCTGGTCCTTTTGGAGGTACGAACCTCAATAATGATACATTCGTACTAAAAGAAGAACTTTCAGACATCTGTTCGACCCATGCCGGATTACAGACAATTTGCCATTTGTACATACCTTCAATCTACATGTACCAGAATGTGGAGTGACTGTAGTAGTAGTATTCGGCTAGTGTTAGTTATCTGCATAATATTTGTTAACTCTTTCCATACATAACACCTTTTGTTTCATCTGTGATAACCAGATTTAGCGATATTTTAATAAATAGTCTTTTCATATACCCTTATTTTGTTTTACAAATGACCTTTATAGATACTTCTATCCGACAAGTCATGCTTCTTATTAGATAAAGTGTGATGAAATCGCATTAGTGAAATAAAGAGTATCCTATCGTTATTATTGATGCAAGTGATTTGATAGTATATAGTAAAACAAAGTTCTACGACATGACTTTATTGAATATACCAGCACAAACACACTGTACAATACCAAAAGAAGATGAAGAAAAATATGTATGTATATATATATCATAAAAAGGATTCAGAAAAAAATACATCAACCTATTATTTCAAAGCAAAATCTTTCTGGGCTCATCTTGACTGGATTGAAGTACAATAAAAAGGTAAAATTAGGGTATATTTCAAGAGGTAGACTCATCTCTCTCCAGAACCGAAATGAGAAATGCTATAAACTGAAATATTGTCTATTATTTATTGCCCCTCTTTTTATATGTGTGTACAGCAAATGAACCGAAACTCCTCATACTGATCCATACTCAAATGAAAAGTGCTATCGAAAACGTAGCATCAAAATGCTATTTAAAATAAGAGCGACGAGTTCATTCGATAACTGTAGCTGTTGAAAAAGCCGGTTTCTTTGTTCAGCCTTGAGCTTGGAGTCTGTTGGCTCCACGACCACCTCTCTGTTGCAAATTTTGAATGTTTCTAAGAGCACTAAGCACACGTCTTTGCAAAATTTTGCTGTATGGATTAACGTACAGTTGGCATAGAAGTCCTCGATCACCTGTAATAAAAAAACAACAACAAGAATTAGAATCATTTTATAAAGAGTTGAACTGTTAGTGATTGATCACATGCTTTTAATGTCAAAGGTCCGTTTTTTATCAAAAAAGAGAAAGAAACCCCCCCCCCCAACAAATAAAAAGAACAAAAGAAAATTAAAAAAGAATTAAAACACACACCAAACAAAGATTAAACGAAACAAATCAAACACAATTCTTTAAAAAAATGTTTTAAAAACAATTGTTTTCGAAACATTTAACACATGTTAAGATAATGACCAGTGATCAATCTCATAACGCCTACATGTATAAGCAATACAAAATTACGAGTTGGACCAACACGGACCCCTGGACATACCAGAGGTGGGATCAGGTGCCTAGGAGGAGTAAGCATCCCCTGTCGACCGGACCCACCCGCCATGAGCCCTACATCTTGATCAAGTAAATGGAGTAATCCGTAGTCAAAATCAGTGTCTAAAGAACGACCTAACAATTGGTATGAAACATGTAAGACTGTTTTAGGTCCAATGATATATTGGATTGGCAAACTAGATCGTTATTACGATCATAGAATTTGCAAAAAAGCTTACATTAAACGAAACTGTTGAAACTCCTGTAACATCAACCTGATTGTCAGTGGCCTGCCTCGACTTAAAAACTGATCATACGCAGAACAAGCTCTAGCGTTACGAATAGTTTGAGAGACATATATACACCACAAGCAGGTGATAAAAGAATATTGCTACAATATATGGGAATTGATGGTGAAAAAGCTGAAGTCATCCCATTTGTCATAAAGTTGATGTTTGCATTTGTTCTAAGAATCAATAAAATTATAATATTGTTATTACCAACGAATCCGGAAGGCGCAATGACGTCAGATCGTACATCCACCCAGTATTCACTGTAAGCTCTCACAACAGTTGCTCTGTAAGACATGAAGATGAATTTTTATATCATATAGTTCTTCTCATCTTACTGTTCTATAAATAATTTGCAACACCATCTTTATAGCACATATATTAAGGATGGTGATTCCTGGGTATAAAAGTCCTAAACAAAATTACAAAGGAAAAGTCTATAAGCTTATCAATAAACTAGATGGCATTACACTTGAGAATTTTTCAAAGATTTTAAAAGTATCTCTAACTCATCTAATTTTTATAATTCTATCCTGCAATTTTAACAGAAAATACAGGGCCTAAATTGGAATGATGGCGATAGAGAGCTGTAAGTGAAAATTTTTGGGTAGAACCTAAAATGCAGTTTATTCAAACTTTTAAAAAGAATGTTTACTCAGTATCTAGACTTTTCTTTCCGGTATAGATACTGTTTACATCTCATTTGATATTGAATTTCTAAAATATTTGGTATCAGTTTTAAAAGTTTCTTTTTCGTCCGTGATGGAAATAGAAAAAAGCAAAAATGAACCAATTTAAGAAAGGTGTTTATTCTGATTTCCAGGTTTTTCTACTAAAAATTGTTAAATTCTATATCATACAGTTCTAATTATAGAGATTATGTAAAAGTAAAATTCATAAGACTGCGTATCAGGAGAGAACGCAAAGAACATTAAACTAGCAATATGATTTTATAAAATTAAAAAAACTAAATTGTAATTGTCATAATGCTAGTATTAATGATACTACTAGAGGAGCTGAACAACAACTGCTTACACAAACTGGATGTCCCCCAGATTGCATCCTCTTGGAGGTTCCCAATCGAAAGAGATTTCTGTTTTATTGTTATTTCCGGTGTGTGTGATGCCTCCCACTTTGCCTACGGCTGAGCGACATCGGCGAGATTGAGAGTTGGTATCGGCGGGACGGAATGTGCCGTAGGCTGGTCTGTCTCCTCGGTCCAAAGCATAGTTAGCACGGGTGGCCTGGATGAAGAAACCGCGAAAGTAGTCGCCGGGGTCTGCCTTCAGCGTTACTGAAAAAATGAGATCAGTTACAGTCTTGTGATAGAAATTCACTAAACCATGGTAATTAAACATTTATATTTCAACAAAATGATATTTTCAGGGAAAAGCGAGGTAATGTCTCCGATACATTATATACATCTTACCATTAAAAGATTGTCCAACAAAGAAAGATCACAGTTTAAAGTTAACATAACATATGTCAACATTTTTGGCAAGATATAAGAATTTTTATGTATATTTTTTAGATTTATTAATTGAGGATATAAATGCTCTAAAATAAATCTGCAATTACTTTTATTTCTTGTATAATAAATATCTGTGAACTTGTCCATTATCTTAAGTCAACAATATACAGTATACCTCAGAGATAACTGTATAAAAGAGAATTTTAACGAAACAATCATCACCATGACAACTAGTATGTACCTCAGAGATAACTGTATAAAAGAGAATTTTAACGAAACAATCATCACCATGACAACTTGGATTATATATCAAATTTACTGCTTCGTCATTAAATAGATGGCCAAAATATCCACATCATTTTATGCATGAAAGTAACAGATTTATATATCGCTTCAAAGGACCATATTGAAATCTATGATAAAGCGCCAAATATACCTTTCACTACTTTTATTCTTCTTGTAATAAATCTGTAGGAATTGATCATCAACCGACATCAACAACAGTTAAAACGTCTACATACTCTGACTAAATAGTTGATCAAATATTCATAACGAAGAATTCTTTGGCAAAATTGCTGAATTTACATGGGGGAAAAAAGACAAAACAAACAGACTAAACTGTTTAAGAAGTGTAGTTACATTAATTATCATCACTTGCTCGTGTCAACGAAGTCATGAACTGTTTGGGCATTTGAATTACAAAAGCGTTTTGTTTGGTAGCTATAGATTGTCAACTGGCCGTGTGCGACGTTTGGACAGTGATTGATAGTGTCGAACCAGTAACATGTTGTTAAGAAGGCTTGTACGATGCAGAAATGTCACCTACGGTGTTTTACCCTCGGGGTCAAGTGTGCGAACAATTGTTTTGGCGGGTTTGAATTAGGAACACATCGTTATCAAATGCTGCAATTATTCAATCAAGCTCTTTTTGATGAAAAGAGAATAATTCCGAAAATAGTATCCTATATTATTCGATTTGAAAGTTGGTTGAAGTATTTTGATATTTTAAAGTTACGATTAGTGCAATTTATGTTCGACGGGAACAGATAGGTATTTTACACTGCAAGAAGCCTACCTCTTATCATGGACCCGTTGAAGTAGCGCGATGCTGAGGTTGTTATTTCGTATGGACTAGTTGCCATACTCTGTGGGAAAAAAATACCAACATGGGTAGAGTTTATGCGTCTTTGGTGAATCGGAGCCGGGTCCGGACACGAATTATGAGGAGCACCACTGGGAAATCCAACAATCACATTCCATAGCGAAAATGAAAACACCACAAATCCAAAAAGCATGTCTTCTCAGAATAAAAAAAAATTCGTTCGTGTAACTTATTGCCAAGGAAATAAGCATGCAATGTACAGTTAGTTAGGCATTCTTTAATGACATGGCTAACATACTATCGCCAAGACAACAGGTCATAAAATCCCTCTGATTTATGATTCTACCAGAATAGTCGGATTTCTATGACATTCAGCTGTCGGATGGTAGTAATTACTTAAATATCAGCACAAGGTCCAAGTATATATATCCTATTTATCAATTAAAACAAGTGTAATTGCGTGATATTGACAACTTCCTACACAAACACCTGTTGACACGTTGTTTGAGGGAAAGTTACCCTAAGTAGTTATATGTATAATTATTCCCTTAAAGCATGTCTATTGACGTTTAATTTACGTGACCAACGTGTGTATATATATAAGGTATTGTATATTCTTGCTCATTCAATGTGACCACATGAAAAAAAAAGGGTATTATTTTCGTCACTCAATACAATCACGATTTACTGGGGTTCGACAAGGTTGACCACTTAGAGCCTTATCTTTATCATAACAAATACACTGTATGTTTATTCTTAAGGCGTATTTTTTATGAAAATTTTCTAATTCACTAATTATTGATTTTTTAAAAGTTAACAACATGGTTCTGAAAGTAAGATTCTATATAAATTCATTTTAATTGGATATTTATAAATACTAAACTCAGTTAATCATATTTGTAAATTATTTAATCCATAATTTTGTAACTTCCAGATAAATTTAATTGACTTGATATGGTTTTCCTATGACCATGATAACTGTTTCAAATTGTTTTGTTTTTTAAGGTTTGTTATTACTTTCAATGATTGAATGTATTTAAAAAGATAAATGCACATCGTAATTTGAAAATCACAGTAATAGATAAGAATTTTGATCAAATCTTGAATAGAAGGATCTTAACAATTCCTTTATTTAGATACTTATCGTAAAACATTGTACATGCAATAAACACAAAGTCACGACTTATACGTTATAATGAGTGAATTACGCCCCTAGGACTAATGCTATTCAATCAATCCGTTTTATTTTTGGTCATACAAGAACACACGCCCAATGTATAAATGGATGATTTTTTTCTTCATATTTCAGGTTGTGCGCGCGAAATATGTTTAATTCTTGAGTTTAAAGGGACTGATTCACGATTTTACCCAAAATTTTGTTTTTCCCTTTTAATGATCAAAATCTACTGTCTAATGTGTTTGAAAGATTTCACATGAAAATTAAGGTTATACATCATCACAGAAGCTCATTATAGAGAGATTATTATTTGTTTTGTAAACAAAGATTGCGGTATGCTATTGTTTATGAAATTTTCAAAAGGAATGGATATCGATCCAAGTATTATTATATCTTTCACATTTCAAGCATTTTTGGGGTGAAATGTGTCATCTACAAGTGAAAATTTGTGACCATGCAAAATTAAGATGCATTATATTTCAAAATCAATAGTTCATTTGTTTGTTTGTTTACATAAAAAGACTCCAGTCTTTGTTTACATAACACATATTTAAGGCTAAAATATAGCTCTCATTCTTGCATTCTGAAGGTCAAAATTTTGGCTGTCAACAATAAATCAGTTATATTTCTAATGTTTAACATCAAAAATGGAAAATATTTTTATCAAAAATCGTGAACCAGTCCCTTTAATTCAAACCATTTTCTTTCATCCATGTTGGTTTAGCATATGATAATTAAATTGCAAAATATTTGAATTCTACACATCCCTGTCATGGTCTTAACATGGTTGACTTATGTTAAATTTTACTTTACTCGTTAATATAGTTGTATTTTTTCACCTTTAATGTCTTTTATCAATAAATGATATACCACAGATTTAAAAAGTGGTTAAGATAAATGTTAATGACATGTCAAAATTGGTTTACAGCAATGTTGTAAATTAATCTGTCATTCATCGAAAAAAATTTCATACAGTTCTGATAGACCAATTGTAACACAGAGGATTAAATGAATATTCATTTAAAATGCATAGCTAATTTTCTTTTCTACATAATCCAAATTTCTGAAAAATGTGTAAATATATTTCAAAATATTTGTTGCGCCTGATTTTGATCAAGTTATGGATGTAAAAAAAAAAATATTAACCAAATAATCTTTGTTTACATAAGGCAGTCAGATGTGTTATTTGCCTATCTATGCAATGTGGCACCTGTAACGATCAGCATAAAACTGAACATAAACTGGTGAACATAAACTTCAATATACGTCTTCTTTTTTTCAATTGATAGGTCTTTGAAACAGATGTGTTGGTACATGTATCAATATCTAATTGCTTGCCTCTTCTATTTGTAGCAAGATTAATCAATGAATAAAAAGGAGGGGTTGATTGATTGATTATATAATGTTTAACGTCCCACTCGAGAATTTTTCACTCATGGATATGGAGACGTCACCATTTCCGAGGAAGGGCTGCAAAATTTAGGGCTATGCTCAGCGCTTACGGCCTTTGAGCAGAGAGGGATTTTTATCATGCCATACCTGCTGCGGTCTCATCCAAAGGATCGCCCCATTTAGTCGCCTCTTACGACAAGCAAAGGGTACAATAGGTCTCCTATTCTAAATCGGATCCCCAAAAGGAGAGAGAGAGGGGGGGTTACACATTAACGCTTTTTTCTTGGCTCTGCATTTTCAAAAACTTGATAGAAATGAAAGCATGGGTCTATTTTATAGTAGAGACTCTGAGAAGAAGAAACCTGTCCACGATTTTCTAATTGAATATGCATTTTATTTTCCCACTTCTTTGCGAATCTAGCATAGGAGACGCATTTTTATAGTATTTTATATTCAACAACGGGGACAATTAATGTATCTCGTCATCTGAAGAGCTCCAATACGAAACTGTGTGTGGACTGATATTACCGATATAGCAAACGTTTTTCATTTATTGTTTGAAAATACTTTGAACTATACTGTAAGGAGTTCAGATTCAACCTGTTTACAAATTATACATACAGAATCAGTTCCACAATTTGTCAGGAACTTAGTGTTTAACCATGAAACGAAAAGGTGTTGTTTACACTGTAAAGTCTTCAGAAGCAATCGATAGTTATCTATGAAGATATGAAATACTGACGTTGGTGTAAAACTAGGTGTGTTTTAGTAAATGTAAAACTAGGCGTTTTTCTTTTCAATGGGAGATACCTCAAAAACTGTACTAGAAAACCTGGAAACATATAACCTCATAGTATCACTCCCCGTGCTTTTCTGTTCAAACATTAAACATCTTTTTAAAAGAGAAGTATACATATTTTTGAAAAATGACTTTTCTATTGAAATAGTATAAGAAACCAAGTTTTCAACATCTGAACAAGACGTGGTGTGCACAACACTGGGAATATCCAGGAAGAAATAAGCAAGGTCGGTATGTTACCTGTGACCTTAAACCAAACTGATCACCTGCATCGCCCACGATGAAACTAATATATATCATTAATGATATGATTTTACGTAAAATAGCTCAATATCATAATTTTTAGATTGATGTTTAATTATCGAAATTCTACATCTTTTTTAAGGAATTTGAATTAAATCAGCTGGCGATCAAAAATAAGTGCAATATATCTATGCTTTATAAGTCACTTACACACCCCAAAAAATTAATTATAACGTATCTATACATCAATTTTCACTTATTTATAGCATATGGTGTGCTGGTGGAATTTGCATTTGCACTTTAGAGGATTTCAACCGGAAATGACGATATATTGTTCCTTATTGAAATGGAGAATCCATTATGAAATATCATAATTAGTGTATAAATCCAAAATGAATGTTATAGGCCTAATATACAAATCCATAAAACGCATGAGAAAACGTCATTGTATTACATGTGGTACTCTCAAAGTTAGGTAAATGGTAGCAAGATAGATGACGTTCTCCAACGACTTCGACGTTTTTTAAATGCAAAAGCAAAAACTAAAATTGACGCGTTCGGTGGAAAAACCCAATGAAGAAAGAAAAATGACGACTGACGATAAAATACTTCATTCATGATTTCAAGTTATTAAGAAGGGGGTCTAAAATTCGCCGTAAATAATATCCTAGCTTTGTCAAATTAGACGTAAACGGATGAGAAAATCACATATATATTCACAACTGAAGCCCTTGTCATATACTGCTCCTTCTCAACAAAATGTTGGATTCTGGGATATTAACCAAAACTAAATTTTAAAAAAAAATAATGATAATTTTCATAGAAAATGAAAATCTAAAGCAAGTTTTAAAACTTTAGTTCAATTTTATTTAAGAATACACTTAAAATTATCTAATATGATATTTCTTCATTCAATCATTATTATTTTTATTTTTTTTATTTTTTATTTATTTATTTTTTTTTTTTTTTTTTTTTTTTTTGAAATCCTTAGATATTCAGACATTTATATAAAATTCAATCTCAACTTCAGATACGAATTAGACCTTCATATGTACATTGATAAAAATGTATGTCACTTATCATACACCTTAGAATTAGAAGAAGACGTCATTACCAAAAAGGTTTGGTAATCTAATAACCCTTTACCCCAGGTCATAGAGGTCAAACAATACATTTGTCATGTTAGGTATTAGCAGTGCCACTGTCAGCAGAGTTGACGGTCTGGACAGTCTATTGCTATGACGTCGATGCTGTTGGAAACACGTGTAAATGCCTAGTGACAAACAGGAAACCAGCTTAAAGAAAGATTGATAAAACTTAAAAAATCAGAACGATTACTTAAATCATAGAATAGATCAATAAAGATATTTCACATCAATGATGATTTTGTTTAAAACTATTCGCACACACTTTACCCGTAGAAATGTGAAGAAATTATGAAATTAAAGAAAATACTGGTATGCGCTTGAACCGATGTTTTGGTGATTTTATTTAGCTTACCACAATTTACACCATTGTTAACTTCATATTTCAAGAATTTGCTTAAGGTTTTATGGGGGTTAAAATAGCCGATTTTTATATCGATACACGCGCCATCACGATCGAGTAGGTTGCACAAAGCATTTCATACGATATAAGCTTGTAAATTATGATAACACGCAGTGCATGTAGCATTGTATCTTCAGATGATTTTTACAAGTTGAAAATAGACTTGAAAGATTTAAAATGAGCAAAGAATCCAAATGAGTATCGAGCATAAAATATAATAAGCTTAAGGGGTGATTGACAAGGAAATCTCATAGCTGTATTAACAAACTAACAAAGAATACTTACTACAATAATCATAAGCTTAATGGGTGGATTAACACGGAAATCTCATAGCTGCATCAACAAACTAACAAAGAATACTTACAATAATCGCGAGAAAACGCAGTTGGCTGTTTCAGATCAATTAACAAATCATTGTAATAGAAATTTACCATTGCATAAACTACATCGTGGTATTAAAAAATATGAATTAGTGAAACACCTACCTCTGACTCGATTGCTCTGTTTTCCCAAAATTTTAGAATAAGTTTCATTTTCATAGAATTTCGTGTCAATTATCACTTTATACGGAGCCGTGGAAGAATTCTGTGCCAGATATTGTCCAACATGGGTTTCGTTTAGCGGTTCCGTGTGGAAAGTGGTTGGATTTCCACACGTGTCAGGTGGAGCTCCAATGATAAACGAATATACAGAGGCAGTCACTGAAACTAGCACGATTCCTGTCAGGAATTGAAATCCGGCCATTTTGGATAACGATTTCAGTATCAAAGGATGTTCTTAATATTTTCAAGAGAGGAATGGAAATGTGGCATGAGATCACGTGGTTAGGTCAAGAGAAGTCGTTTTAGCTGTCGTTAATTAACAACGAGATATAAATATGCCAATGAAATGATATCGGCTTGTCCATCAAGAATCTCGTCATGCGAGAAAGGGAGGTAATAAGAGCGAAAGAGATTGACGAAAAGTGTCACACGGTTGAAAGAAGAGAGAGAGATGAAAACAATGAGAGAGATGTATAAACGTCATCATAGAGAAATGTGTGTCTTGGTGCTTTGTTACTGAGCAGTATTAATGGCTGCGATATGACGATTTAAGGTCTTTTACAGTTTGTTTGGTAACCTTTATCGGCGGGCCACTCGGGACACTTGGTTTTTTTTTGGATTGTATAACATTGTCTCTTATACAAAAGAGAGTGTTTGATAGATGATATGTTTTCATATAAGGAACATGGAAAGATGAAATTGTTGTCTTTGACCAAAAAAGGACATCGCCAATTTATGCGATAATTATACATTAAGATCCATGCAATGCGACGTTCCTTTGCGGATTTGAAAATTGCTAGTTGAAATTTTTAAATATTCCACCGTATTTTTTGTTAATGTGACTTCAATTTACTTATATATGATTTCAAAATCTCAAAATTAATGTCTTTTTACATTAGATTTACGCAACCTTCTATAAATATATCAAATAGTTATGTTTCTTTCATCACAGGATTTCTAAAACTTTCAATACATTTTGCCTCGATTCAAAATGCTGAATATTTCGGAAAGTTTTTTACAAATTCGATCACATATATATACATAAAGATAGATGTTTTAAAAGCCGCTGTTTCAAAAAATCATTTTAATATTATCTTTTTTATCAAAGAATGTTTTATTCTTGCTTGATGATTTTGTTTAAAGAATAATCAAAGGATGGATGTAATTTAATACACAATAGGAGTAACAAATAGTTATTAAACGGTATATTGAGATTCTTTTGGGCCAAAATAGAGATAATACCAGGAAGTGTTTCGGACAGCTGTCTTGCTTGTCCTTCCACAGCCTTGTACTATACAGTGTAGTGCTAAATTCCACAGCCTTGCACTATACAGTGTAGTGCTAAATTCCATAGCCTTGTACTATATACAGTGGAGTGCTAAATTCCATAGCCTTGTACTATATACAGTGTAGTGCTAAATTCCATAGCCTTGTACTATATACAGTGTAGTGCTAAATTCCATAGCCTTGTACTATATACAGTGTAGTGCTAAATTCCATAGCCTTGTACTATATACAGTGTAGTGCTAAATTCCATGTGTTGGATCTTCCTACCTTTTATCTTTAGTGACGCTAGAATTAAGTGACGAAAATCAAGGGAATATGAGGAATTAAGCGTATGCAAAGTTGCTCGCGTATACGAGAATATATATGAAAGGTGAAGATAACGAACAGTGATCAATCTCATAACTCCTACAAGCAATACAAAATAGATAGTTGGGCAAACACGGACCCCTGGACACACCAGAGGTGGGATCAGGCGCCTAGGAGGAGTAAGCATCCCCTGTCGACCGGTCACACCCGCCGTGAGCCCTATATCCTGTTCAGGTAAACGGAGTTATCCGCAGTCAAAATCAGTGTGCCAAGAACGGCTTAACAATCGGTATAAAACACGTCAGACAGCATTTGACGCATTGATAGGTTGTATTGACGAACTAGATCGTTATAACGACCATAGAATTTGCGAAATGCTGACTTCAATCGAGACTGTTGAAACCCCTGACATACCATCAACTTGTTTGTCAGTAGCTTACCTCGATTTAAAAACTTACTATACCCAGAACAAGCTCTTGCATATCGAATCAGTTGAGATATATAAACACCATATGCAGGTGATAATGGAATATTGCTACATAAATATGGGAAGTTGACGATGTAGAAGCTGAAATCATCCCGTTTGTCATACAGTTGAGTTGTCAGTTTGCCGTTAATGTCTACTTTCAACAAAACATCCAAGCACATAGTACAAGGCTATGGAATTTAGCACTACACTGTATACCCACAGGTGCTTATGGACAGGACTTCCGGTACCCCCCTTCTTGTATTTTTAAATGTTCAATTCCTTGGGTATTTCGAACGTATTTTTGATAAAATATGTATCTTCAGAGTTTATATATTTCAAAGGAATACACAAATCTCGCATAGAAACCGTTTTTAAAAATGTCATATCACCTGTGGTCTGTTGTTAATATTTTTATTGATTATGTGGTGTCTCAGTTTTGTGGATGTTTTACACTTAAGAGAACCTCAAACGCAAGGTTGTTTTCCAGGCATAATGTCAATTTTTTTAGTTTTATCTGTAAAACATCAGTATTTATTGAGTAACTAATAAGAAAAAAAGTGCGGTAACTGTATGTAAAGATTTCTTAAGCTGTAATGCTATTCATATTTCTTAACAATGGTAAGTATACTCTAGCTGGTTTTACTACATGTAAAGCGGTCGCGGTAGCTCAGTGGCAGAGTGTTCGCTTCGTAACCGGGAGGTCGTGAGATCGAGCCCCGCTCGTGCCATGGCCGCGTCAAACCTAAGCCGTTAACATAGGTAGGGATCGCTCCATCGCCAAATGCTCGTCGTCCTGTGTCGCGAAAGGTGTTGGCCCGCGAAAGAGTCCTCGCTTGTACGGCCCGAACACTAAGCATAGGTCTCAATTTACAGCTGGTGACGTCTCAATATGAGTGAAAAATTTTCAACGGGAAATATGATAAACAAACAAAACCAAATAAACACACATATATATTATATATATATATATATATATATATATATATATTAATGCTAGTTGATAACATCCATATGCTCGCTTTGTTTAAATCATAGCACTGTGTCTCGTGGTTTTAATAGCGATTGACTAACATACGTTTTTAACAATTAGAGCATCTATTGTTTAAGATAATCAATTCATATCCTCTACCTGCTTTGTTTCCCGTAGTTGTAGAATTGTAGCTCTCTGAAAAAATATTGTGACGGAACAATATTTTTTTTAGAGCTATGTTTCCCGAAGAAGAAAAAAACCACCCCAACATATTTTGGATTATCTCTCTTTTCCCATCGCTACCGCTTTATGTCTTACAGCTTATATGTGCATTCACCCCTTCTATCGCCAGTATAAGTACATATTTTGCAAATTCCAGGGGGTGGACCGGACCTCGACCGACCCAACTTCCCCTTTTAGATCCGTGCATGATGGTATATTTGAGAATATAACACATTTATATATTTTATTTATTGAATCTGACAAGCATTGTTAATTGAGGGGACAGTATATTTAAGAAATTTTAAAAAAAAAACTGTATTGGAGGCGAATTATTGGAGAGTTGCTGAGAAAAATAAAATTGAAAGGAGAGGTTTTGATTTTTCTCGGGACTGAGGGAATCTCCCTCCAAACTTCATTTCTATTTTTTACTTCATGTAAATTTATCCCGCTCTTCGCTACATAGGCCAATCTCTACCCAGAGTTGTCGTTCCTTAAGTGAGTGTAAGGAACGATAACTCTGGGTAGAGATTGCTACATAGGCCTAACCTCTACCGAAAACATAGTTCGTTGTAGTGTGAAGCATGCCAATAAAGTGTAACATTCGTATAGTAAGCACAGTTTACATTTTTGGTAGCCACGTGTATAAGGGAAGAGTTATAGAACGATATATTTGCTGAGATAGTTTGGATGATAGCTACAGGTACTGCATAAAACATCGCTCTACTTTTCTATATATTCGTGCGCACCACATTGTAGTGTTTACACTCGCATATATAGTCTACGCCAAACTTGTGGATAGTTCAAGAACATTTTCAAAGTTATCGCCATATTGAAGATATCTAACTTTTCTTTCGATCATTCCATTAGTAAAATGTTTTGATAACGATAACTAGACAAGATATCTATCGAGGTCATTTGAATGACCTGTGATATATTGTATTGACCACATTTTAAGTAGGTCACGTTCGTATAGTTTTCATGTCAATTGATCTAGAGCTATTTCAGTTGCATATAAACATTTCTTATCTGTTACTGATCGCAAATAGATTGTTGAGAGCGACATCGTGTTCAGGTTGCGAGAATATCAAGAAAGGTTACTGGGAAAGAGACTATTCAAGATGTAGAGTTTTAAAGAATTTTTTATCATATTGATATTTCGCTTGTTTGTTTGTTTGTTGTTTGCTTGTTTGTTTGTTTGACATATAAACGTCCTGTGGAATTCACGTTTTTATCATATTGATATTTTGCTTGTTTGCTTGTTTGTTTGTTTGTTTGTTTGCTTGTTTGTTTGTTTGACATATAAAGGTCCTGTGGAATTCACGTTTTTATAATCTATGTTATTGTAGTGAGATAGTAGAGCAAATGTTGTAGAGTTGGTAAAAAAAAAGTTTAACATGTAATAGTGTATTTCTAATAAGAGATTAGTGATGTAATAATGTATTTCTAATAAGAGATTAGTGATGTAATAGTGTATTTCTAATAAGAGATTAGTGATGTAATAGTGTACTTCTAATAAGAGATTAGTGATGTAATAGTGTATTTCTAATAAGAGATTAGTGATGTAATAGTGTATTTCTAATAAGAGATTAGTGATGTAATAGTGTATTTCTAATAAGAGATTAGTGATGTAATAGTGTATTTCTAATAAGAGATTAGTGATGTAATAGTGTATTTCTAATAAGAGATTAGTGATGTAATAATGTATTTCTAATAAGAGATTAGTGATGTAATAGTGTACTTCTAATAAGAGATTAGTGATGTAATAGTGTATTTCTAATAAGAGATTAGTGATGTAATAGTGTATTTCTAATAAGAGATTAGTGATGTAATAGTGTATTTCTAATAAGAGATTAGTGATGTAATAGTGTATTTCTAATAAGAGATTAGTGATGTAATAGTGTATTTCTAATAAGAGATTAGTGATGTAATAGTGTATTTCTAATAAGAGATTAGTGATGTAATAGTGTATTTCTAATAAGAGATTAGTGATGTAATAATGTACTTCTAATAAGAGATTAGTGATGTAATAATGTACTTCTAATAAGAGATTAGTGATGTAATAGTGTATTTCTAATAAGAGATTAGTGATGTAATAGTGTATTTCTAATAAGAGATTAGTGATGTAATAGTGTATTTCTAATAAGAGATTAGTGATGTAATAGTGTATTTCTAATAAGAGATTAGTGATGTAATAGTGTATTTCTAATAAGAGATTAGTGATGTAATAGTGTATTTCTAATAAGAGATTAGTGATGTAATAGTGTACTTCTAATAAGAGATTAGTGATGTAATAGTGTATTTCTAATAAGAGATTAGTGATGTAATAGTGTACTTCTAATAAGAGATTAGTGATGTAATAGTGTATTTCTAATAAGAGATTAGTGATGTAATAGTGTACTTCTAATAAGAGATTAGTGATGTAATAGTGTATTTCTAATAAGAGATATTTGAGAGGTGCACACGGGTACTGATTATCAGGTGGATTCAAATTTCATTTGCAGGAGGTAAAAATAATTGATATGATTTGCAAAAGTTGAACAATTGCAAGAGATGATTAATAAATGCGAGCGTTGACACAATCTCTGATTTGAAATTAAGAAATGGACAATTCAAGACACGACAAGTCTTTGGCTTTCAAGTTAAAGAATGCAGTGCTCTAAAGAGAGGATACATTTTTAAATAAAATTCGTGAAAATTTTTGAGCAGTATTTGTTTCGACTACATGTAATCATTTTTTTTTTTCAATCATCACGTGTAAAATCAAATCACTGGGAATTTAAAAAATTCCCCACCAAAAAGCTCTAATGACGATAGTGAAATGCAATAACAACATATTTTCAGAATATTTCTTCGAAAATGAATATGGCAATGACTTGTTACCTAGTTTTCTTTTTGCTGTGAAAGTTTGGGTGATATTTAAATTTTTAAAACCATGCCCTCATAACGAAAAATGAATGATGTAGAAAGAAAACTTGATTGTACTTAAATTATTAGACCAAAGGACAATAAAAATCCAAGGAGAAAATAAGAAAAAAAATGAGATTTATACAGAAAATGTGTAATGCTAACATTCATAAGGGATACATTATATTTTCTAAAGGAAGCAGAAGAAGATAATCTGTACCTAATTCACTTGTTTGTATTGTTCATAAAGAGGCTAATGGAAAATCAGAAATTATTGATTTTGAATTATTGAAAGAAATTACTCAATTTTTGCTCCAATAAGGTGATTTCTTGTACAGACATGTCAGAGTTTCGTGTATTCATTGAAATATCTTAATCCACATGATTTACCTAATCCTTTCTACCTTCAGAATAAATTAACACATGTATCGATATGGAATTATATGATTGATGGGTTTGAAGACGATGGTCCTTTCTTTTTCTCTTGCATGTGTCTTAAATCTCTGTTTTGCAAATTGGTCTTAAGAATTTGGTGTAATTTTTAGATGCAGGGGTAGTTCAGTTGCTATATTTACCATGGATTTGGAATTCTATGTATTTTTCCTCGTGCACGTGACAGTGAAGCTAAATGCTGATCCGGACTGTAATGTTGTTTTAATGACAGTCAAAATGTGGATTTTCAAACTTAGATTTTGACATGCTTCCTGGTTTATTGGTTTTCTTATATTTCACCTTCAAGTCACCTATTCTTCCTTAGCAGCATAGAAATACAGAAATTAAACAGAACAGATATACAGTATATAGGCTTATTAGCACCATTATCTTTGTGACATTTTGTATCATTCATCACCTATCCCGTGGGGATCCGGGTTAGAAAAGGTCCTCAGTACCCCTTGCTTGTCGTAAGAGGCTACTAAATGGGGCGGTCCTTCGGATGAGACCGCAAAACCGAGGCCCCGTGTCACAGCAGGTGTGGCACGATAAAGATCTCTCCCTGCTCAAAGGTCGTAAGCGCCGAACATAGGCCTAAATTCTGCAACCCTTCACCGGCAGTGGTGACGTCTCCCAATAAGTGAAAAATTCTTGAGAGGGACGTTGAACAATATTCAATCAATCATTCATTCATCACCTCGTTTCAGTACTTTCAGTACTTTAATTATTTTTTCTGTGTTCACTTTTAAGGGTTTTTTATTTTCCTTTGGGGTACGGCGAAATAATTATTTCAGTTAAGACTATCATCGATAAAAGAAAACAATCTGAAAAGCCTTCGGCATTGCGCAACAGTTTGCACACCGGTCTGACAGTTCAACTGTTGCCATCCAGTCAACTGTCCAGATTGACAGCTGTCACAGTGTACTGACAGTTGTAACACTGCACTGACAAATGTAATACTGTCCTGACAGCTGTAGAACTACACTGACAAATGTAATAATGTACTAACAATTGTAGCACTGCACTGAGAAATGTAATACTGTCCTGACAGCTGTAACACTGCACTGACAAATGTAATAATGTAATAGCAATTGTAGCACTGCACTGACAAATGTAATACTGTACTGACAAACGTAATACTCAACTGACAACTGTAATACTGTATTGACAACTGTAATACTGTACTGACAGCTGTAATACTGTACTGACAGCTGTAATACTGTACTGACAAATGTAATACTGTACTGACAACTGCAAAACTGCACTGACTTTAGTACTGCACTGACATCTGCAGTACCGCATTGACTACTGCAACACCACATTGACAATAGTAGTACTGCACTGTGCTGACAACTGTAGTAATGTACTGATAATTGTAATACAGCACAGACAACTGTAGTATTGTAAAGACTGCTACAACTCTGTACTGAACTGACACTGATAATTGTAATACTGCATTTACAGATGTAACAATGACACTGACAGCTTTAACAATGACACTGACAGATGTAGCAATACACTGACAGATGTATCAATACACTGACAGCTGTAATAATGACACTGACAGCTTTAACAATACACTGACAGCTGTAACAATGACACTGACAGATGTAACAATACACTGACAGCTGTAATAATGACACTGACAACTGAACCATGACACTGACAGCTGTAACAATGACACTGACAACTGAAACATGACACTGACAGATGTAACAATACATTGACAACTGTAACAATGACACTGACAGATGTAACAATGACACTGACAGATGTAACAATGACACTGACAGATGTAACAATGACACTGACAACTGTAATAATGTACTGACAACTGTAATAATGTACTGACAGCTGTAACAATGACACTGACAGATGTAACAATACACTGACAGCTGAAACATGACACTGACAGATGTAACAATGACAATAACAGATGCAACAGTGACACTGACAGCTGAAACATGACACTGACAGATGTAGTAATGTACTGACAGATGTAACAATGACACTGACAGATGTAACAATGACACTGACAGATGTAACAATGACACTGACAGATGCAGACGTGAACAGATACTTGTACATGTAGCTGAATGCTTTTAAAAAACCAAGACACTGCATATAGCTGTTCGTCCCTTAAAATGACAGTTATAGAATATAAAAGTCAGAATCACCTCACACATGATTATTTTTTGTGAGTTTCCATTAATCGGTTCCCTTACCGGCATCATTATAAAGAGTGAAATACATACTAAGTAGTCATAATTGACGTTTAATGAACCAGCCTGTGTTACACAAAGCGTCGTGGGGGGTTTGGGGTTTATTAATTCTTTCTAACAGTGTATTCTTTTTTTGACAAGTTGTCTGATAGCGTAACAAGAAGTTTAAAAAGAAAAGAAATTAAATAACAACATAAGGTCTAGTTTTGTGAAATCTTTTTGATCATATTTAAGAAATAATTTTAAATTTTGAAAATACTTGAGAGTATGAACTGCAACACTTTACGCCGACATTCTTCATAAAGCGCGCTCGTTAACTTCAGAGCTGTAGATGTCTGGGAAAATATTAGGACAGACCAGAGAGCTACAGATCCACCAATTTGCAATTTACGGCGCAGAAAAAAAAAACCCTGCACGGTTGAGGCCTTACATCGCTGTACTGTTACATGGCTGACTAACATGGCTTAATTCAGCAAACAAAATCATTTGAAGGTATAGCAAAGAGCTTTTATGAATGTTTGATTGATTGATTGTATCTTGTTTAACGTCCCTCTCAAGAATTTTTCACCCATATGGAGACGTTATGAATGTTTGATGGTATGATAGGACACAAATACATTGTATAGTGGGTAAATGTGTTGGGAATTTTTATATCAAATTTTTGAGAAGGTAATGGAAGAATACAGCGACAACCGTGCCCTTTTTTCTGCACCATAAATCGTATAAGGGTGGATCTGTAGCTCTCTGGAATGTCCCAATATTTTCTCAGAAAGATCTACAGAGCTCTACGCATTCATGATGAAATGACTATCATTACAATTTGTAGAGATATAGGCAAAAAGAATTTCGCAAATTTCCTTGTAATATGACGTCAGAAATAAAATCGTTTTTCATTTCCAAAATATCGAGCAACTTCGTGTACTATGGAAGGGAATCACCGCCATAATTCTATGCATCCTTCTTGTGTTCTTAATTCTAACTTTGAATTTTTAATTCCATTATATCCTATAATTCAATATAAATCTTTAATTCTAAATTTACATTCTGAAAGACGAAAGCAAATGGAGAATTGAAATAGAATAATATGACATAGAAGTAGAAGCAAAATAAAATTTAGAATTAAGAATGTACATGTAAGTTGAAATGGAACATGGAATTAAAATGCCATATAGTAAAATCAAAATAAAAGAAGGTGCATATAGAATTACATGGCGGTGATTCCCTTCCATGTGTTGAAATGATACTTCTACCAGTAGCATTTCTTTCCACAGCAACCGGTAATTTTGTCTAATTATAATAGTAGGGGTTTATACTATACCATTCCCTGATGAAAAACACAAAGATTAAAACGAATTTTTACTCAAAACGTCGATTCAAAAACAACTCTGTATTTCTGTTTTTATCATTAACCACCCCAAAGTTCTTACTGATCCAGTAATTTCAATATTTATTCCATTGATCTACCATAAAAAAAATAATCCTCAACGACGCTTATAACCCGGAATATTCGACACTTTTTCGTGACCACTTTCGTGTCATTTCCTTGTTGGTCATGGTGGCCATGATCAACGTCACTTCCGATATTCCGTTTGGACAGATGACTCGAAGTTCGAAAATCAAATGTAATATTTGGATATTGAAACGCAATTGATCTTTTTTAAATATTGTGATGCAAATATATCAAACATAAATGTGTTAACACAAAAAAAAGGTTCAAAATATTTTATTCCATTAATGTAAATTAAAGAAACTTTTCATTAACTAATATACTATATATTGATATTACATATTTTTTCTGTTTTCCAACTTTAATCAACAGAGAAAGGAACACAAAATGAGTAGGGGTGAAACAGTTCATCACGTGACCTACTATTACCCGATCACGTGACGAACTGTTTCCCGGTCACGTGAGAAACTATTGCTCGAATAGCAGATTACGTAATAAAACAATTATTTCATGCCTACTCGGGAAACAATCAAAATTATTGCCCCTCGGTAGTGGCGAAGACCCGGGAAACTGTTGTATAATAATTACCGGTAGTGACGTTGTTCATGGCCACCAGGGCAAACAAGGGAATGGCACGAAAAGTGGTCTCGAAAACTGCCGAATATTCCTGATTATAAGCGTCGTTGAGGATTATTTTCATGGTAGATCAACGGAATAAATTTTGAAATTACTGGATCAGAAAGAGCTTTGGGATGGTTGATGATAAAATCAGAAATTTAGAGCTGTTTTTGAATCGACGTTTTGAGTAAAAATTCGTTTCATTCTTTTTGTTTTTTATTAGGGGTGGTATAGTATAGACCCCTACTTTTATTATTACAGGCAAAATTACCGGTTCTTGTGATATTTCAAAGATAGAGAGTGCTGGTCAGAAAAAATACATATTATGTAGTATTAAAATGAATCTTATTCACGAAGTCGCTCTATATTATACGCACACTAGAAGATGTAATATTTGTTTTTAAAAGGAAGTACTCTACATCGTCATAATGGCTGACTTCTTTTTAAAACATGGATGAAAATATAAATATCAGCAATATTTGTCTATTCATTTCAAAAGTCATCGACTAACTGAGTAGCTCAGAATGTTAGCACGTAGATTGCTTTCTGTTAAAACTGCCTTATTTGACTAAATAAAGTAAATTTGAAAGTTTTCAATTTCAAAATATTGTACATATCCTCTACTTTTCATCCATATCAAATTTCTCTGGTGTAGCATACGTATACCTCCTTAAAGTGGTTGGTTTGTTTGTAACTTTTTCTGTCCCGATTGATAATTGTTCACTAATATGTAGAGACATCAGCAGCTTTGATGAAGTGTCAAAATATTTGACCTACATATACAGAAAACCACAGACAGGTGATCACATGCAATATTTTGATGGACGGAAAAGTCCGTAGTATGCTTCCTTGGAGTTTATCACAATTAGCTTTATTTCATGTTTATACATTTCCGTTGAAACAGTAACCCAAGGAAAATTGACTCTGTTTCTGCAATTGACACCCTGATCGTGGTTTTGGCATCGTTCCAAGTATTGTCAAATTGCCATACAAATTCGAAACTCTGGAAGAGAGTTGGTAAGGAAAAATATATTTTTGATATTGCCCTCTATAATCCATATATTATAAAAAGCTAGAATAGCAGCATGTTAAATTTCGAATCAAATTGCATATAACATATGTGGGAAACGGACTGACTTTTGATGACGTGTAACGGAAACCGCCATTACTACGCTTTTAGTTTGCAACAACGAACCCGTGAGGTATATAGAGCATTTCAGTTCTTGAAATGAACGAATGGTCAACAGATTGGTATTGCAGACAGATCAGTCAACTGTGCGTTTTAACGAGTAGTCAGTCAGGTGTGGGAGTCACAAGTGGCCACAAAACACATAAAATCTTAATTAAACTGACATCTACGCTTCAGAAAAGCGTTGCTTAAATGACAAGAGATGAACAGGGAATTTCAATCCTACTCTCGTCCTTATAAACCAACAAGACACGTCGATCGGTTATAGGACATCTGTCCTTGTCGAGACGGCTATAAAACTATGTACAGACACAAGAAGTCATTCAACATTTCCTAGAAAAAGTGCAGTTTCTATTCTATCTAGCTTTTAACATTTTACCAGCAAATGGAGACCATTTTAAAACAAAATTTACCGTGAACTTGGGAAACGCTTTTTATATAAGATGAGAAGTCACAATATCAATTCAAACACACGAGAAAGTTTGCGACTAATATCAAAACAGAGAATTTGTATGTTAAAACAGTTATTTTCTAATTGTTGTTTATCAAACCAAATTCCCCTGCCACGTCACAACAAAATCTATAAAAGTTGTTTATGGTGGAAAAATACAAACGTACTGGTTGAATTGCTATGTAAGCTCTAAGTACACCCCAACACGCGACAAGTGCAGCGTGACTTATACAGTGCAGGGTACTTACCCCTCCTTTGTCCGTTTCTGTTCTCTGGACCTACAACTATCTGGTATCTGTTAGGGACCCGAGAGTTCATAGGCTCCACTCCGGTGTGGCCAGGTACTAGTTTAACGTTCCTGTCCTGTAAATTTTGATACTGGCAGAACGCATCTGGTGCACCGTAACTGAATCCTCTTACGGCCCCAAATAGGTTGAACGCAGTAATAAGTAAGACAAACTCCATTCTTAAAAAAAAACCAGAATCCGAAAATTGTTTTAACGCCTGAGAGTCACAGAAGTTTTGTTTTTCAAAGTCATAGATTTCCTGTTTTTCTTAATCCAGATTCGCACAATGTGACAGGTGCCCTGCGGGAACTGCTATATCTATATATATTGTCTGTCGAAATTATTATTTTATCTGATGACCGTTTGACAAATTGTCTACAATATGTACAGTTTGTGCACGTTTATATGCAATCAATAAAAACACGTCCACTTCCGGAGATGCACACTTCTCAAGCTCGCAATGATAAACAGCAATGCCTTGGAGGAATTCTGTTTTAAAACATATCACTGTTCTGAATGTTTAACAAGGAATTTTCCTGTGATTATGTCATGCGCATGCTGTTCTGTCAGTAAACATGGGTTTTTTCTTCATATTATTAATCATTAAAAGGATATTATTATTATGATGAGCAGTAAAGCACCTGAGAGAGAGAGAGAGAGAGAGAGAGAGAGAGCACTATATTCCAACAACACCCGATACCTAATAGTGCCGGATCCAGAACGTAGATACAAAGTCGAATACAAAAAATTTGTAAAGTACTAAATGGGCCAACGACACGGATAATTAGGTTGTCAAAATTTCGGGACGACCCGTCCCTTCTTCAATTAAGACATATGAAATGGTCTTTCATAATATGGCGAAAGATACTGAAATATGTTTTCTTTTTTTTAAACCTAGCACTAAATCTACAAATTACCATCGTATTTACACTACAAATTACATGTTTATTAGTTTTGGCTTGCTATTCCATGTTTTATAGTGAGCGAATTTGGACACGTTGTATTCGTCCATTGAGCTGATCCGCAATATGATAATGATTGACTTCATTAATTGCAAGGAGTACGAATAAATCAATGATAGTAATCAGTGCAAAAATCAATTCGTACCTGGTGAGAGAGTTTAAAAAAAGACAAAGAAAGAAAGAAGAAAAAAAGAATTGTTTTGAATATTAAGGATGAAGTTTGCCATGATGATTTGGAAATTGCTAACAATTTTAATACCTTTTTATTACAGTTGCATCAAAACTTGTGGGAGCCCTGCCCACTGCAAAGGGTACATTTAATGTCATGTCAATTTTTTAGAAGTTTTTATTTAGAGAGAAATTTTCATAACAATACCCTTATGTATTCAGTGTCTGAAACTTTTGTAATTGAAGAACTTCTTGGTCTCAGCACAGCAAAAAGCACTGGTCTTGATGAGACATCATCAACATTTTTAAAAAAAAAAAAAAAAAAAAAAAAAAAAGCGCAAGTGTACTAAAAGCACCTATAACTTTAATCATCAATCAATCAGTTCTGGAAGAGTACCAGAAAGTATGAAACAGGCTAGGGTCAAGCCCTTATTCAAAGAGGGTAGTCCATTACACGTGGGGAAACTATAGACCAGTTAGTATCTTAAGAGTGGTATCAAAGATATTAGAGAAGAGTGTTTATTGTCAACTTAAGGATTTTTTTTTACATAATGATAACATGTTATATGAGCTACAGTCCGGGTTTCGAAGTAAATTTTCAACTGATACATGTTTAATTCATCTATTAGATCATATAAGGGACAACAACTCTAAGGGATTATTTACAGGAATGATTATCTAAGACCTACAAAAAGCCTTTGACACGGTGGACCATGAAATTTTATGTAATAAATTAGACATTATGGAAATAGACAACCAATAGTTTAAATTAAAGCAGGTCTCAGTTGGTAGGATGTGGAGGTGTTCTTTCAAAGACAAAGGTTATTAATTGTGGCGTACCTCAAGGGAGATATTTGGGTCCTTTATTGTTTTTATGTTTGTGTATCAGTATAGATTCAGACTGTAAGCTTATCCTATATGCAGATGACAGTGTCACAGAGACCCAAATGCGATTTCTGATAAGCTTGGTAAAGTGTTAGAGGGGTGTTCCGAGTGGCTTAGAGATAACAAGTTATCTCTCCATCTTGGAAAAACAGAGTCTATTCTTTTTGGTCCTACTCGCAAACTAAAATATGAAGGTCAGTCTGAGGTTAAATGTCACGGTCATGTTATTAAATCTAGTGCGTACGTCAAATATCTGGGTCCAAGGTCAACTCCAGATTTAAGTTTCTTTATAGAAATGGAAAGTGATTGAATAAAAAGGTCAATGTTAACATTAGCTTTTGCACTTATTCAGTGCTACTTTGACTAAAATGCTCTTCTGCATGGTATGAACGCTTATCTAAATCCTTGAAGAAAAAGCTACAAGTTCTTCAAAACAAAACAATTAGATTCATCTTAAATCTGAACCCCAGAACTAGTATAAATTGTGATATTTTAGATTCAATAAACACACTCTGTGTAGCAGATCGTAGTAAACAATTAAAACTCAACCATGTCTTTAACATCAACCATGGTCTTGCACCAAATTATTTACATGAGAAATTTGACAGAAATGACAATGCTACTAGGGGAACCTCCAATTTTAATTATCATGTTCCTAGGGTTAGGGTCTACAATAGTTCAACTTTTTATTATCATGCCATTTTAAACTGGAATTCTCTTCCTTTGGAAATAAAAATATAGCTAATAGAGCTAGTTTTAAATCTGCTGTCAAGTTGCATCTTGCAGAAGAAGCTCGTAGGAGGGACGAAAGTATTTATATATATAATGGGTTTTTTTATGGTCAAGTGTATAATGATACATTTTTAAAAACATTTTGTATCAATATAAAATCAAACAATGTACATAATTTTACTTAATTTGGGCTAGGAAAATCATCTAATGTTCAATCTTATTTTTGTTTATGCTGTCTTAGTAATACATAATCTATAATCAACTTATAACATCTTAGGACCCCATTGGAAATAAGCAACTTTTATAAATTGCTTTCATGGGTTATCCTAAGCAAAAGTTGATTTAAAGTATATAATTTACATTATACTGGTCCTGTGGTAAGCATGTATTTTGATAATGATGTTGTCAGTAGCTGTAGCTGTGTTGATATCTGGGGCTATTGTGTACATATGACAGCAATGTGTCAAAACTTCATTTGTGATCCCTAATTGGCATTATTAATGTATTTTACAATGTATTTGATTATGATTTGTAATTTATCTGATGCTTTGCCTGAATAAACATAATAATAATAATAATGAAGAAAAGTAAACAAGGTGGTGACATTACTGAAATATATAATATGGAGCAATTTTCATTGAATTCAGATAATGCTCCTTTAACATTGTTTGTGTTTTAAATTTAATTCACATTTTTTGTTTTTTACAATCTTATTTTAACACTTCTGTTTTCATTTCTTATTTTCATGCTACATTTTTATTCTAACAATTTTGTATTTTTATATGTTCTAAATCTGTTTACAATTTTACGTTTATATTTTTGTTTTTAACAATTTTTCAAAAAACATATTTTGTATTTTTATTTTAGCAATTTCATTTTAATCTTTTCTCTGATTTTGCATTTTTTGTTTTGTTTTGTTTTCACTCTCGTTAACATTTTTGTTTCTTTTAATTTTCATTCTTGTTTCCAATTCCGATTTCTTAAAATTTATTACTTGTAAAAATTTATTGTCAAAAGTTATTTTCAATTAGTAACCTATATGGTCATTTTATGATCGATAGGGGGCGATCAAATCACCACTTGGAAGGTGTCATCAATTTGACCTACAATTTGACGCACAGACTTCGATCAAGCAATATGATTACAGGAAAGACTGCTGAGCTGCTAGGACAGGAAGCACACGCCTTATCCAAAGGAACCACGAGTCAGGGACACGAATCAGGGCAACACATTCAATATCAGTTCATACAACAGACCAACGAGTCAGGGCAACATATTCAATATCAGTTCATACAACAGACCAACGAGTCAGGGCAACATATTCAATATCAGTTCATAACAACAGACCAATGACAAGTCAGGGCAACATATTCAATATCAGCTCATACAACAGACCAACGAGTCGGGAAAACATATTCAATATCAGTTCATTCAACAGACCAACAAGTCAGGACAACTCATTCAAAATCAGCTCATACAACAGACCAAAGAGTCAGGACAACTCATTCAATATCAGCTCATACAACAGACCAGCGAGTCAGGAAAACATATTCAATATCAGCTCATAGTCATACAACAGACCAGCGAGTCAGGACAACATATTCAAAATCAGTTCATATAACAGGCCAACAGCGAGTAGACCACCACTAATGGAGAAATTAAGGATGTTATTTACACCCTTATTACAATGTGAAATCTGACAAAATTACAAGAATGTTGCACCTTTGTACCTGCTGTTTTTGTTTGTGTGCCTTTTAATTCTCTTTATGTCACCGTATCGTCTGTTTGTCCGAAATATGAACGTTGATCATAATTCTAACTTATGTGTGAAAGAATCTTATATTTCATGTTTGCATTCCTTCTGACAAGATCTCTCGTTTTTGGTACCAAAGTTTTAGACCTTGTGGAGTGCAACTCCTCTAAAACTGTAAATGCGCATATTCGCAGGGAATTCTGGTTCAATTTATTTCTGCGTTTTTTTAACTTGGCCAAAATTAAATATACTACTGAAACAGTCTGTCAGCACAACTACTCTGAATATGCTGAACAAATTTCATGAAACTTTGTAAACAACAAAATAAGGCATACTGTGTAGATGTACACATTTGCAGGAATTTCGTAATCAATTAATCTCTGGAAGTTATGCCCTTTTTGAAAATAGAAGTTTGGCCCAAAACTATTTGGTACTTCTCTGAAATCACTGTACAGAATTCGTGTAACTTTGTATTTAATATGGGCATGCTATATAGATGTGCAATTTTTATTTGATTTTTTTTCTTCTGGGAGTTATACCCCTTTTAAACATAATATACTATTAATTTGGAACAACTTGCGTGAATCCGGTTTTCAAGCCATACGTAATTAGGATATTTCTGTTTTAATATTTTACACAATCTATATTTCTAAACAAGATGACATACGACTCCCGTGGTGTAATCTACATACATGTGTAACAGTAGTACAGCAGAACACGCTACCAATGTGAGTTTCTCTTCACCTTTCCTTTCTTTCACCATAGTTCAAGTAAAATCTAAGGGGGTGGCTTTGAAAACCATTATAAATGATTCACCTTTTCCCCCATGCATTTAAATAAATTGTGAATCATTTGTATTGTGGATTACGTTCCGTAATATTTCATTTCCACTGACGGTGGCACTCAGATGAAACCCCGAAGGAAAAAGGGTCGTCCAAATCCAACATGGAGGCGATCGGTTGAGACAATTGAAGAAAATTAGACTAACCCTGGGGGGAGTTGAGAAATAAGTTAAAGATAGAGGATAGCAGAAATGTCTAGTCATTGCCCAATGTTCCTCCGATTGCGTCAAGGACTAGGTAAGTATTATACTGATTGTGTATACAAATTGAATAACCCTTGTTACCTATCCCATACATGTCAAAAATTAATCGCTCAATGCATATCTCTACATTTTCGCTGTAAAATTCTTTAAATTTTGTACCGTTTACACTATGCATGTCCATGTGAAATTGACAAAACAGGAACAGCTCAACCTACTCAATTCTGTACAATTCGAGAAATAAATGATAATTTGACAACTCTATAACACGAAGATCCCTGTCTATATTAAATCCATTTGTTTATAGCAGAGGGTGGCAACAAGAATGCTCTCTGATATTTTTATTGTGAAAAAACAAACAAATATTGCAATACAGTGGACTATAAGAAATAATTACTTGAACGCGATACCGGAAAGACTGGATTTTGATGACGGGGAAATACGATGGATTTTGGAAAATCATTGTGCTATCGAATTTGTCAAAAGTAGATGCTGTATCGCCAAATACTCCAATTATTTATTTATTTTATATCTTATCAAAAACTCCCATCATATCAAATAAAGACTCGTCATCGATCTCGGGACAAGCACACATACAAATATCAACTGGACAAGATTGTTTTCCATTGCTGCATTCTATTTCACATATCATTTCCATAATGGAAACCGCTCCATAGATCGTTGCATCTTTTATTGTGAACTTGCTTTTGCAAATCTGCTCCACTGGCGGACAATTCTTGCTGTAAGGTGACATTTTCTTGCGGCTTTCTCTTTCAATGAGTACGTCTGGTTCTCTATCAAACTCAATCTCGGGATTAGCGAGATCTCCTCTAGAAGGTTTCAAGTAGTTGGTCGTCAAAGTGCCATTCGAAAAGGAATGGTCTTGAGGCAATTCGAAAAATCCAGAATTTTTATTTTGGAAACTGTTGTAATACCACTGGTTCCCGGTTCTGCCATTTACATTCTGAACAGTGTTCATGTTAGCCACTCCCATGACCCCGCCTTGACCTTGTATCATACCACCGATACCAACCCGACCTTGATTTGCTCCACCTAAACCTGGAATCCCGCCATTTAGAGCAGCTTGTCTTTGCATTGTATAATACCTTAGATGCATTTGTGTTATCTGCTGAGGACTGAATTGTGGGAAAATTTGCACAAGGTGTCGGCGTTCTGCGATGAGTGGTAGGAGAACACGTAATCTACTATTGTCTGGGAAAGACTGGGGAATCAGCTGAGATACTTCTGGAGTAGATATAACAGGAATAAGAGGGATGAGTTGTTGTATATGTGCGTCATTAATATTCATTCCAGTAAGAACTGGAGACAACCCAGCAATAGGCACAGGATTCACTGGAACACCTGCTGCACCTGCTAGTCCCCCGGCGGCCACGGGTTCCCCAATTAGAACTCTCTGTTCGGCTGCCACCGGACTTATGCCAACTACCATCCCTGGTTGTGCAACAGGGAATTGATTTAGTCTTCTTCGTTCGTCTTTGCGGTCAAACAACATTCCACCAAGACCTAGAAGAAGACCGCTGGGTATTAAGAATTGTAGTAGACCAACAGCTGCTAGTCCTCCAATAGATTTCTTGTATTTTCCTTTGCCAATGACAATCGGGGTTTCTGTGGTAGTCTGTGCTTCGGGTTCCTTGTAGGATGTGTCTGTCTTGTCTGGCTTCGTCGGCTCCTGTGGTTCTGGTTTGGTACTTTCTGGTTTAGGGTAAATGAGAATCCGAGGTCGAGGCCTACGTCTTCTGTTCGAATTCTTAGGTAACTTATTACCGCCTTCCTTCAATCTGTCTACTACTAAGGGTGGTAATGGCGTGTTTATTGTGAATTTAGGATGTGTATCGTCTGTTTGATGAAAAAAACATATAATTATCAAAAACAAAACAGTTTGCAGGAAAATAATACAGATCTAGATTAATTTGCATATGCTAACTAAAATGATATATGTGTTACCCTTGTGGGCCAAGCTGTCATATTTGGATGTGAAATCAGGCCAAGGAAAATTCCCTGGAACATTCAAGTTTTTAGGAATTATCGAGATGTCGGCGCAGTTCACAAGTGTCGTCTGCGGGCCGTGACCTTCACCACAAATGTGTTTACCGTTCACAACTTCGCAACCCTCATCCACGTCTGCAAGTTAAAGCAAATTGAAAACAAACTGCCTAAATCGAATTTGTATTTGATTTTTGTAATATTTGACGGTTTCCTCATAGCAGGATATGAACGAATGTCGTACTTACTCGTGACCCACGTCCACTGCATGGTGCACACTTTACAGTGGAATTTCCTCGGTAGCTGCAGAGGGACCACGATATCATTAGAAGCGTTCACCTTAGGTACGCGTATCTCCTTTATCTGGGGAGAGTTAGCCAAACTTAAAACGGTCTCGTCAAAGCAGTCCTGTGTTTCCTCAAATGCATTCTTCGGGTTACAAAGCTTGAAGATATAGTACCCGCCGTTGCCGTTTTCAGATACCTCTACGGTTACGTTGATGACCGAGGCTTCTTGATAGATGTAAGTGGGCTTTCGTATGGCGGCGTACTTTCCATTCGGAACTTCGTTGTGCCGAGGTCCATAGTAATAGTCACCACATACTCCACACTTTCCTTTCAAATCACCGTGTAGTATCTGAAAGAATGAGAAAGTATATATATATATATATATTAAAAACAGTGTTATATAATGACATAAAGAAAGTATCGGTCAAATCGAAATAACTGAGAAACATTTGTCGTCTATTTCATACAATGTTAATTCAGAATATTTCAATTCATGTTTGGTTATGCAAAGCAGTAACATTTTTCCAATATATTTTATGAATTTGACCAATTATGACGATCATTGAAAACATATCAGACTTTCTTATGCACTAGTATATTTGTCATTAAATCGTTAGATATATAACTTTCTGAATCATTTATGTAATGAATGTACGACGTTACAAACATGAGAAATTTCCCGTCATTTTCTTCCAACAGGCAAAAAATCACTATTTTTCTAATGATGTTGGGCTTCATGCATGAACAATTAATTAATGAAAAAGGTAATATAAAAAGTTAATATATTTTAAATTTTATATCTTATATTCTAGATTCGTGAAATTAGCTTTGGTATGTACACCGCGTTTATGGGTTCTAGGTGTAAAACTGTCTCAATGATTTTTTTTCATGGAGATTGTAAATTATCACCAACTTGTTCTTTAAACTCAAGTTTCTCTACCATTGAATATGCGTACATATTTGTTAGTCTCGATCATACAGAAGTTGCTACAGACAAATTCAACTGTTTACTCCCCAAAACACTTGCTACAGACAAATCCGATTGTTTACTCCCCAAAACACTTGCTACAGACAAATCAAACTGTTTACTCCCCAAAACACATGCTACAGACAAATCAAACTGTTTACTCCCCAAAACACTTGCTACAAACAAATCCAACTGTTTACAACTTATCTCTGGTATATTCAGGGGGCTCCGTGTTTGCCCAACTTTCTATTTTATATTCCTTATAGAAATTATGAGATTTATCACTTTTCGTTATCTTCACCTATACATTGATTAATATATTGCTCTATGTTCATCATGTTGGAAAATAAGTATCAATACTCTACTCAATAAAATACTCTACAGTAAGAAAACTTTCAAACAGGCCCGAATTAAACAAAACCAAGAAACAAAACAAACAAAAATGGAAAAATAAAAATTTGAAATCTTTAAAAGGAGCTAGAAAAACATTGTAGTAAGGGTCTTTAAATGGCGCTGAATCCATTTTAAAAATCAAATTACATTTAAGCTTCAACTCTGTATAGTTCGATTTAGAGTAGTTTCTATGGGCGCATGTATTACCTTTCTGAACTAACCAATCAGCGTCTTTATCAGAATTTCGATAAGTCTCGTTTTGAGTTCAGAGAAAATACTGAACAGAGAGTGAGAAGTATACACACTCGTCTGGATGATCGAAACTTAGATATTTGTAATATATGTCCTTTTAATTGATTTAAATAAAAATAAAAATTTGTAAACTGTATCACAATTAATCACAATAAATCGATATTAATTTCGAATACTCGAAATTACGACTTCGATCAATATCGAAACATCCACAACGCGACGTATCCGGAAATATTCATATCTAGTGATCAGTCATCCAAAACATTACTTCGTTAAACACCACTCTGATTCCTCACACAAGTACTATGAAGTTGAAATAAAAAATATGCTGGACTTCCTCATTGACAATATCTTTGTGGTCTTTGGTAATCAGGTCTTCCAACATTCTGTGGGAATTCCCATGGGTACGATATATGCTCCTTTTGTTAGCTGACCTGTTTTTATATTCTTATGAAGCAAAATTTATTCAAAAACTTTTAAGTGAGAAGAAAATATATTGCGGTGGCCTTCAATTTGACACTAGATGTATCGACGTTTTGTCTATTAACAATAATAATTTTCATTCATATGTCGATTTGATATATCCCAGTGAAATTGACATTAAAAAAAACAGAACAGAATCGTCCACTTCTGCTTCATACCTAGATATTTTATTGAAAGTAGATATTAACGGCAAACTAACAACTCAACTTTATGGCAAACGGGATGATTTCAGCTTCTCCATCGTCAACTTCCCATATTTATGTAGCAATATTCCATTATCACCTGCATGTGGTGTTTATATCTCACAAATGATTCGATACGCAAGAGCTTGTTCTACTTATGGTCAGTTTTTAAATCGAAGTAGGTTACTGACAAACAAGTTGATGGTGCAAGAGTTCCAACAGTCTCGTTTAAAGTCAAAATTTCGCAAATTCTATGGTCGTTATAACGATCTAGTTTGCCAATACAACCTATATGTATCATTGGGTCAAATGCTGTCTGACGTGTGGCATGTCGATTGTTTGGCCGTTCTTGGCAATTGATTTTGCCTGCGGATAACTCCGTTTACCTGATCAAGATGTAGGGCTCACGGCGGATGTGACCGGTCGACAGGGGATGCTTACTCCTCCTAGGCACCTGATCCCACCTCTGGTATGCCCAGAGGTCCGTGTTTGCCCAACTCTTTATTTTGTATTCCTTGTGGGAGTTATGAGATTGATCACTGTTCGTTATCTTCACCTTCCATTGATCACTGTTCGTTATCTTCACCTTTCATTGATCACTGTTCGTTATCTTCACCTTTCACTGATCACTGTTCGTTATCTTCACCTTTCACTGATCACTGTTCGTTATCTTCACCTTTCACTGATCACTGTTCGTTATCTTCACCTTTCAAGTTTCAATCATCCTTGCACGCAAAAAGTATAGAATATATAAATTCTTTTGACACAGAAAAGTGGATGCCGCGATTATTATTTTTGTTTCAAGGTCATAATTTCAAGGTCACACTCTTCCCATACCAAAGGACCTTCAAATTCCATTAAAGCAAACATGGAAGGTGAAGATAATGAACAGCGATCAATCTCCTAACTCCTACAAGCAATACAAAATAGATACTTGGGTAAACGCGGACCCCTGGACACACCAGAGATGGGATCAGGTGCCTAGGAGGAGTAAGCATCCCCTGTCGACCGGTCACACCCACCGTGAGCCCTATATCCTGTTCAGGTAAACGGAGTTATCCGCAGTCAAAATCAGTGTGCCAAGAACGGCTTAACAATCGGTATGAAACACGTCAGACAGCATTTGACCCATTGATAGGTTGTATTGACGAACTAGATAGTTATAACGACCATAGAATTTGCGAAATGCTGACTTCAATCGAGACTGTTGAAACCCCTGTACCATCAACTTGTTTGTCAGTAGCTTACCTCGATTTAAAAACTGACTATACGCAGAACAAGCTCTTGCATGTCGAATCAGTTGAGATATATAAACACCATATGCAGGTGATAATGGAATATTGCTACATAAATATGGGAAGTTGACGATGGAGAAGCTGAAATCATCCCGTTTGTCATACAGTTGAGTTGTCAGTTTGCCGTTAATGTCTACTTTCAATAAAATATCTAAGTATGAAGCAGAAGTGGACGACTCTGTGGTGTCCTTTATTTCGAGCTCACAGGGATATATCAAATCGACATATGATTGAAAGTTATTATTGTTAATAGACAAAACGTCATCGATATATCGAAATGTCGAATTGAAGGCCACAGCGAGAGATTTCTTCTCACGTAGTACATAAGTTGTATATACAGCGGATGCGTTACAACATTTGTCTTAATTTACAACATAATCACTCTGAATAAACAAAATTCTACTTCTTTGCAAAGCAAAACTATATAAGGTAGACCGAATTGCCTGTGAGTTTTAATTCGACAACTTAGATATTTTAGAACTTTTCATATAATAACGCTAATGTAATAAAGAACATGACATAAAATAAAACAGGGGTATCCTATAAGAAAGAGAAAATGATTTTTTTCGTTTTTGGTTTTATTTTACTACAGTAATTGGTTTGTAAACTGTTTGAATACAAAATTATTTTTTCGCTCATTTTTTCATGAAATTATGCTATTATATAACCCAATGATAACTTATCAATCGTTTTTTATAATATTGGATAATTACTTTCTTTTTCCAAGTCTTTTGAAAATCAAACTTCTACTTGTGGTGTATCGTGGCTATTTGTATAGTGTTGTACTCGTTCTGAATAAGGACGCTCTAGGTGTGTACATACCCTTATGTCTACTAATGTTGATAGATGGGCGCCCTAAGGACCAATATCTCGCTAATCAATATTGCATTATAGGTTAATACTACTTCGTCGCATAGCTTACTCGATCGCACGATTCTTTTCCGTGTCTAATAAAAGTAGATTCTGACAAACCACATGCACAACGGACAGTTATGTCTTTTAATCAAAATTAAACGTTGAAACTCAAACAAACTCTCTCTCTCTCTCTCTCTCTCTCTCTCTCTCTCTCTCTCTCTCTCTCTCATATATACAGTATATACATACGTTTGAAAACCTGTGAATTATATAAAGATCTGGTATTTTTGTACATCTATAGTATAAATGTACATGTATATAGTATACATATATGAACATGTATGTGATTTATAATCGCGTAAGGCATGCGATTTAAAACTTGATATACATTCCAACTAATGTGATTAAAAATGGAAAAATTGTGTGTATAAATTATTATCAACAATCTTTTAATTCACATTCGAAAATAATGTGATTTATATTTGGAACCATAGCGATACATTTTCGATTTCTTTGATGTATAATCATTGAATACAAATACATATACTATACATTATTATGCCGTTTACTCTGCATTGAATACAAATACGTGTAAAATAATTTAAAACATGCATCACAAGATTTTAAATATACACAATTAATTTAGGAATATACTTGCAGACACAGAATTTGACACCTGTATCACGTGGTTTTTTTAATATTTCAAAATATGGATTACATTATATCTAATATTTTACTATTTACATATATTCAAATAAAAGATATTTCTTCAACTTTGAGAGATATCTCTAAACTTTGAGAAAAATCTCTTAAGGTTAAGGGATATCTCTCAACTTTGTGAGATATCTCTTAGCTTTAAGATATATCTCTCTAAAGTAAGAGATATCTCTTCAAATTAGAGAGATATCTCTCAAAGTTAAAGAGATTTCTCTTTTTAGAATAAATAGTAAAACGGCTTGCTATGTGCAAAACGTTCTACAGCTGCAGTTATAAGCCTGTAACCATGCTGAACATTTTATCAAGGCAATTTTCCCGTGGGGATCCGAATTAGAATAGGTCATCAGTAATCACTTGTCGTAAGAGGAGACTAAATGGGGCGATCCTTCGGATGAGACCACAAAAAAATCGAGGCCTCGTATCACAACAGTTAGAAAAGAGACATATCGAAGAAATGTATTTTAAAGAGAAATTGAAACGAAATGACCTTTAGATATAAAGATTGTCATATTCATTACAGGTATAAATTACTGATTCCAGAATAAATGTGCCTGTTAATCTAAGCAGACAAGATATCTAAATAGATTGCTTAAGGATACAGAATATCTAAATTTAAGCAGACAAGATATCTAAATAGATTGCTTACGGAAACAGAATATCTAAATTTAAGCAGACAAGATATCTAAATAGATTGCTTAAGGAAACAGAATATCTAAATTTAAGCAGACAAGATACCTAAATAGATTGCTTAAGGAAACAGAATATCTAAATTTAAGCAGACAAGATATCTAAATAGATTGCTTAAGGAAACAGAATATCTAAATTTAAGCAGACAAGATATCTAAATAGATTGCTTAAGGAAACAGAATATCTAAATTTAAGCAGACAAGATATCTAAATAGATTGCTTAAGGATACAGAATATCTAAATTGAAGCAGACAAAATATCTAAATAGATTGCTTAAGGATACAGAATATCTAAATTTAAGCAGACAAGATATCTACATAGATTGCTAAAAGATACAGAATATCTAAATTTAAGCAGACAAGATATCTACATAGATTGCTTACGGAAACAGAATATCTAAATTTAAGCAGACAAGATATCTAAATAGATTGCTTAAGGAAACAGAATATCTAAATTTAAGCAGACAAGATATCTAAATAGATTGCTTAAGGATACATAATATCTAACACATGCTGTTTAAATCAACAAGTTATCTAACACAGATTGTCATAAATATACGGCATATTTTTAAACATACAATGCTATCCAATTTAGAAATTTGAAAACTATGTACCGGTAGTAAGTACAACCTTGTTTAACACACTCACCCCTTCACCGATTACAAAACAAGCAGTAAATATAGACTTATAAGTCATTATTACTGAATGCTGCCAAAGAACTGGTTCATTAAAATTCTCAAAATAAAATGTATGTATATTGGTTTTATTCCAAACCACCATGCAAACACTGCTATCTGTTACTATCCCTCCAGGACCGCGACCTTATGAATTCATACCAATAATTTTCATATGAAGTTTGCAAGCCTAAGACATGCGATATTAAGGTACACGGATATTGAAGCAGCGCTGATTACCTTGACGTTTCCACAGTTCAGAGAATCGTACTTCGTGTTCGGTTCTGGCACTTTCGTCCAAATATCTGCGAAGTACATAAAGGTGGCTGCACGTGCGGTTGGACACTTCAAAAACGCTCTAGGTTCCGGTTCTTGTGCTTCACTCTTGATAAAAATCACCAAGGTTACCAACACACAAAATATCAATCCCTTGTTTTGGAACACCATTGTCTTGTTATCAGTCGGCCGCTAAATCATTTTCGAACATGGTCTGATGTATCTGGTTATGGTGACATACACCCGTTTCCGGTAAAACGATGTCGACAAAAGGTTTCGTCATTTAGTCATGAGGTGTAATTTTATTGGTGTATCATATTGATAAGGTCAAAGGTTAATGAATTTCTATAGGCCATGATATGCATTATATTTGCAATGCTTATGAATATGGTATATAACCTGATGTAATGAAAACGGGAAAAGGACAACAATTAAACAGAGTGTGGCTGTGTTTACGCTGCATGTTGTTGAAGAAAGCAATCGCTCCGAGGACAAAATAACCAACGGATACGCCTCCATGTTGAATTGCAGTAATTCTTTCATACATATAGTGTCATAACTTTTGAAACATTAACAGTAAAACGATTTATTTGAATGACATTGTTTGTAACACATTGAAAATACATTGGGTGCAAATTCTGATCAATAATTTTTCCCCCCGTTACGATACACTAAAAACGATTACATATCAATTCACCTACGTCACTGCTTTTTTCCTTTATAGCTCTTACAGCAATGAACCACGACAAAATATAAGTACAGTATAGAACCCAATCACCAGGTATTTGGCACTCGCTGTATGGGCTTCACATCTACCACTACAGTCATTCCGCAATCGTTTTATAACAAATTATACACTATACAATTAACATTTCACTCTGATAATCAACAGTCATTTCCATTATTTTTACGCTCTTGTCATTGTTGTAGCAACACTTATCTTTTCAAAATAAAATCTTTATTGCCAATTCATGTGATATCTTGGCAAGAAATGTTACATGATTTTACGCAGATATTCGTTTATATTGTAGACACCACGCCATTTCTTAAACACGGTGCACATGACAGATAGAATTGTCTTGTTTCTCAAAAGTCAATTCTACATCATTTTATAATATACTTTGATAGTCTTTGATGATAATTACTTCCCAAAAAGACTTGCTGCAGATATCCTTGCTTGTAAACTTATGTCGTCTGCTGGCTCTTCATTGCACGTGCAAGAGCACATCTCTTCTGGACAGTTGGGTTTCCGTGCAGAGCAGTGCAACTCGCATATCATACTGACTATATCAACAGCCCCATAGACTGTGGGTTCATTTGCTCCGTATCTTGGACTGCAAGTCTGCTGAGAGATTGGACATTTCTTACTATATGCCGATATGTCGATTTTATGTGGCTGTTGTTGTATAGTTTCTTTTGTTTTGACTTTATTGACCTCTGGTTCCTCGTCGTACATTATTCTGGTGAAGGCGTGATTGGTTGGAAGCTGGAAGAATTGTTCATCTCCGCGGTTTGGGCGGCTGCTGCCGTATGACGTTGGTTTGTACGTGCGTTGATATTGTACTTGATTGTAACCGTACCCGGGGTTTACAAAACGTGCACGGTCATTTGTTCTTCTGTTTCCGTATCCGTTTCCATAACCTGTCCTATGTCCATAACCGCTTCCACTTTGACCGTATGACTTTCCGTATCTTTTCTTGACTGGAACGGGTTCTTCTATGATAGGGACAACGATAGGAGCAGGAAGCATAGTGTATCCAAATGATGGGGCATATGGTGGAGAAAGCATCGGTTGCATTGGCTGAGAAATCATCGGCATCTGTGGCATATCAATATACTCCACATTGCCTCCATCTTGCCTTCCATTCATTCCCATCATAAGCATTAACCCACCGAGACCAAGACCCAGGGGTGCCAGTAGACTTCCAAAGGATAAACCACCTAAAATGCCTGCGCTGGTACCCCCGATAACCGGCGCCACTGGCGCGATTGGGACAAGAGGTGGAATTATAGGGCCGGGAATCAGTTTCTCTGTGGACTGTGGTAGAGGCGGTGTTGTGGTTTGAGAGCCGGGCGGTATTGGAGTGTTCGTTGTTGTGCCTATAGGTGTTGGTGTGACGATGATGAGTTTGTCAGTGGTGGTTGGAAGACCAGTTGTGCTAGGGATGGAAGCGGGGGTTGTGACTGGTGGGTTGGTGATGATCGGGAAAGGGGTGGTAGTGACGGGTGCTGCAGTGGTGGTAGGAACGGTCACAACAGGGCCGGGTGTTGTTACTGCTGGCGCTGAAAAGAAAGAAGTAGTAGAATCGCAGCTTATTTCTTGCTATATTTACCACCAAGTCTCTCTTTCCTGTGATTCCCCTAAAATCACAAAAACTTACTAAACAAAATTAACATCAGGTCAAGTATTCTACTTATTGGAGACGTGTTATTCAGCTTATCGTCATTTACAACAATGGAATGTTTACCTGGAGTTGTTCCAGATCCGGTATGCCCACCATGGATTGTGGCGTAGACGGAGTTATAATCCGGCCAGTGAAAGTCTGCAGGGATAGGTGCTCCCTGGGCAAGAATGGTAAAATCAGCACAGTTCACAAAGGTAGGTTGCATTCCATATCCCATACCACAAACCAACTGACCATTCAAACTAGCACACCTCCAGTCTCTCGCTGAAAGATACCAAGAGATACTAGTATCATCCTAAATCATCTGTTATATTTAAACCATTTTGATTTCCTATAAAGGGGTTCAAGTGTTTTCTCCCCAAATTTGATATAATTGAAATGTCAATATAGTTCATTCAAGAACTAACATCTTGAATCTCTAAAACTAAGAAATGCGATACAAACCGGTAACCCATGTCCACTGCATGACGCAGTGATCGCATGTCAGTCCTGCTGGCAACTGCAGAGGAACAACGACGTCGCCATCAATATCCGGGATCTGGATTATAGTCTGGTCGGCGGTATTGACGAGTTTCAACGGATTCTGATCAAAACAGGCCTGTGACGCTTCGGTACTAGCGTCTGTTTTACACATTTTGAATTTGAAGAAGCCGCCATTAGCACGTGCGGTGACTTGGACAGTGACGTTAACCACAGCGCCCTCTCGGTAGATGTAAGTGGACCTTTTGGAGGAGTACTTTCCGTTGGGGGATTCATTTGGTTTTGTTCCCCCGATGTAATCGCCACATCGACCGCATTTTCCCGTCAAATCTCCATCAGTCTAGATATTAGAAAAAAAATTCCTTATATGTTCGGGAATGAAGTAAAAGTGCCTGAAACAAGCTATAAATACTAGCAACTTTCAGAGATGGAACTTCGTGTGGGGTTTGATTTGATACCTCAGCTTCATACAGATGCACTCTACCGCTAAAACCAACAGTGATGCGTGACATCTAATTATTGGTCAAATATTCATTAAGAAGAGAAAGACTTATTCAACCAGATCAGTAATTCATTTTAAAAGTTAAAGCTTATCGACCTTTTACTTTCACTTTACTTTGCGCGTGTGGTTCTCCTAAAGCCAGATCTCTTTAAGTTGGTAGTTAATGCGAACAGAAGTAGTCAGATCGCGAAAAAAAACCACAGTAAAATTTAGTCAAAACAAAAATATGATTTTTTGTTCAATTATGTCTGAAAAAATGTAAGTAAGAAACAATAGAACTTTTATTTCGATTATAAATCCTCTTGACTAGAACATTCCGCAGGTCCCAAAAGCAAGGTATTCATTCATCTGCTGACAATGTCTGTCACTAAATGGACTTTACTCTATTCGTAAATGAGACTATACTGAAACTCTTAATAATGATTTTCTTTTTTTTTATTGGCATTAAATGTGTGTGAGGTATGCAAGTTCAAAATGAGGTGCTGAATTCTTCACGAGTACATCCTCGGGTTATAAATTTTGAAAATACACGGGTTTTGTTTTTTGTTGCTTTTTCTTTATCTTTTTCTTTAATGTACTTATATAACAATATTTAACAGTAAAGTAATCAAAATACATTAATTATATAACGGTTTTAACATTCTCTAAATATCTCTGTAAATCATGTCGAGCGTTGACCTGATCCTCTGCTGGAATAAAAAAGGGGGAGGGGGGGGGGGTAGGTGGGCTAAATATGGATTCTTGTGAAATTATGACCACCTACCAATAACTTGTGTATTTTATGTATGTAATTTTAGTCCAAGGCGCTTAATTATCTTTATTTAATTACGAATATTAGATTTTCTTCATTAATTCTACGTTTGTTTGACACATCATTATTCTGGAAACTTTTATTTCAAACCATTCAGATATATAGAAATTGTGTGTTGTGGAATATCAGCTATTTTTCCTGATGTATTTAGATCTATACATATCATGTATGTTATGAAATAATAGTACCTTTTTAAAATTAAAAACTTAAAGAAAGAGAGAGAGAAATACAGTATTCCATCTTCGAAAATAATCCTCTATTTTGATTTCTCTTATGAAATCTTTATTCAACATTAAAAACATGGTGAGTGGTATACAGAATACTTACGTAAGTGCCCCCACAATTCAGCGCCATATCCTCCGTGTTCTGTGTCAGTGTGTTCCCCCATGGTGCTTCCCCAAAATATCGCCACACCGACGAACGACTGGTGGGGGACTTGAGAAATCCGTTCCCCGACACAAACGGTGCAAACCACGCAAAACAAACAATGAGTCCTATTGAAAATTTCATTATTTTCCACTGCATTTTAAAACACAATCCTAAATATTCATCCAAACATGAGGGGTTTTTTTTCAATAAAAAATAATTATAAATCCAAATTCTTGAAACGAATGTTGGCCCTGTTGGCTTAGCGTCTACAGCCAATCCTCTGCATGCTTTTCATTCTGAAGTCCTTGTAAAAATCACTCCAATCCTTTTGGGTCATAAAATAACCAGAAATGTGTACAACATTGACAAATTCTTGGCACACTACGCCGGTCGTGCGTTATAATTTTACCCAACACTACCCGATTACGTCACATGACAGACGACGTAACTACACCGATCTAACTTTGACCGGTAAAGCGCATGGGTACATACTGACGTAATATTCCTCTCCAAGTAAATCCCTCTCTGGACATCGTGTCTACTACCTAAATGTTGTGTTATGAATTTTATGAATTAAATCATTACTTCGAAGGCGGGAAAATTACACAAAGTTCGTACTAGCATTTTCTTGAAAACACTGAGCTGTGCTTACTTTTGTAACGAATTACCTCTTTCATCATATCCCCTTAATACAAAATTTTCTTACAGATAAACAGAAAATGCATTTAAGAATGTAAAATATAAAAAACAAACCATGTTTTAAAGGTTTTATTAAGCATTTCTTTAGACAACAGTAAAAATGATACACTATTAGGAAATCTTGTCTTTCCGTTTACCAATGGCATCACAACTCTCCATAAAATGCTTTAATGTCTGTTTTGCACAGTTCCTTTTGAAACTATTCAAGCTGTATTTCACAGAGTCTACACTTCACTTTGACATGCAGTTAATACATTGATTATAGATTAACTAATGAACAAACTGCTTCCATTGTGTCATGCAAGAGATCCAAATATGATTTTTGGCCATGAAAAACAAAAATCATTGTCACCTGCTGATCTTGTCATAATAGCACTATCAAAAATTTGTGTTAAAAGATTAGTTTGATTAAAATCTGTCATTAAAATCGAACACTCCCTCTGTGATGTGCTTAATCATGTGACGTTTCTCACTAATCACTGCGTTCATTTGCTCCTGGACCCAATACAGAACATCTTGTGTTGTCTGTTGGGACGCTGCATAATAAGCTAAAAAAATATTTGAAAGACATTAATCAGACTTGCTATTCTTAACATAAACATTTAGCAAAATATTCCCAATTCTTTCATTAACAGATAAGCAGGTTCCTAAACTTACTATCATCTTTACAAGACATATAGAAACAAGTCCAGGCAGATCCACAAAAAATCTCTTTAGGCAGCGGGAACTCGTGTGTCAGGAAAAGGAGCTTTCCAAGGAACATGTAGGCATGGCGATAGATGTCCTGAAATAACAGTTTTAGTGACATGTCAGAGAAGGGTGTGTCAGTCATGATAATGATGAAACTATACAAAAATATTTCCATTTCCCCATGTTCTGTAAACAATAAATCAATGCTGTTTCAATGCATTTTATTTCTCAATAAAAGCACTGACCTTTCAACTTGATATGAAAACCTATATAATATATCATAAATTATAGAAATAAGCATGATAAGGAATAAATATCTAGGTTGTTGGTATCGTGGGAGATATAAAATTAAGGAAGATAATGTGCTAATTTTTGCAGAGTTGACTAACGATGATACAAATTACCACATGTTTCTATTGTTTATATACTCCCATGATACATACAACCAGGACATGTAGTCCTTGTCCTGATTTAAACTGTCGTCATTATCACATTCTTGTCATTCTCTAGGCATCACTAAAACACCTATTTTAAGGAGGAATGCTACACCAGAGAAATTTGATATGGACGAAAAATAGAGGATATGTACTGTACAACAATATTTTGAAAATTTACTTTATTTAGTCAAAAAATGCAGTTTTAGTAGAAAGAAATCTGAAAAAAAATTAAAACCCCTATTGGACTTGAACCAGCGATCTACAGTTCAGCAGTTGATATGCTAACCTACCGAGCTTCTCAACAATGCAATGATTTTTAAATTAATAAACAAATGCTGATATTTATATTTTTATTCATGTTTCAAAAGGAAGTCAGCCATTATGATGATGTAGAGTACTTGACCTTAATTGCATGTGCAGGATGCCAAAATATGATTTTAAGTTCTTTAGCATTGCCACCTGCTGTTTAGAAAAAAAATTTCAAATAAATTAATTCTATTTATTTTTCTCCAATAGAAATGGAAAATTAGGTATACATCACATTTACATTTCAAACAGAATGAATTTCATCGAAATATATACATAACAGAAATACATGTTTATGTATTTGAATACCTATACAGTGTCATTTCTACACCCAAAAATGTTTTGCTATCCAGCTGTGGTATGCAAGTCATTACAAAAGTGCAGGAGTGTTGTTTTCTGGTAACACCACTAAACATGTCTGCTGGGGGCTATATTGAGCTGTTTAATGGCATATAGGAAGTGTGTATCCACCACGAGAATCTGTACAACACACGCTAACACAACCCAACATTACCTGGCATCATTCTCAATGCAGGCAAAATATTTCACGTTAAAATATGAATGATGCAAATATTTCACATCATTTGTAACATTAGGAAATTCAGAAATGTTTATGCATGAGAGAAACTGATCATTCTGGTTCAGTTACGATGAACATGTTTGTTGACACTGTTTAACTGAACCAATGCTGGGAATTGTACACAACTATCCATACCATACTAGCACAAGATTTAATCATCAATTCAAAAGTGTACACCCAATGGAAAATGTTCATGTATTACAGTCATGTTTGATTTTTCCATGAATTATGTCAATAGTACATTGTTCGTGTTCTGATAATTCTTTTCTGATCCTTGGTTGAAGCAAGAATCACATTTTCATGAACTTCTTCAAAACTTTTCATGCACGACAATTAATCTACTAACAATAATTACAATAATTTGTATGTACATGAAACAGATAGTTTGAGGTCAAAATCATCTCTAAATAACCATGATTAGCGTGGAGACCCTTACACAATTCTGTTGACAGGGCAAAAAACGCAGATCGAGAGACCCAATTATACATTCATGAGAAAAAAGAACAAGAAATAAAGCAGAAACCCTGTATTATCATGGTGCATTAATTTAGCGATTTACGTGATCAAGGAGCTCCTCAGACATCAGGAAATGTATAAAATGTGATGAATATGTCAATGGAGCCATAAACCATCAAAGGAAGTCATGATTTTCCTTGGACACTTAAATCATAGTACAGCAACTCCCTAAATCATTGGTCAATGCACAGTCAAAACAACAACATGAAATATCAGATACTTTCACAGTTATGCCAAATTGCAGATCTTTGCAGATGGAGACAAAGTGTAGGTGCAGTGATACTTAGTTATACAGAAAATGTGAGACCCAATTATTATGAACCTCTAAAGGCACATACGAACAGTAAAACCTGATTATAGTGAAACAGTGAGACCTACATTCTCTACTCAGAGTTCCATGCACTCATCGCACTACACCTCTGTCAACGGCTTTTTACAGAAATCTTGTAAAAGTTTCTAATATCCCACATTTATGTTTTCAACTAAATATTTAGTCATACTATGAAATGTTTTTGGTGCAATTAAATTGATGCTTACTGTAAATTGTTTAAAATCGCCGTTTTCTGATCCTAAATTTGTAACTACTTCGTAATATGGTATGAATGAAGGACATCCATGTGGTGAAGATTTGAATGTAAACATGGAATCAAAAGTAAGAAAGGCTGTAAAAACACGATAAAACTTGTGAAATAAGAGACAAACAGCTAAATGGTAAATATGTACTTATTAAAGTGCCAGTGGGCTATGAAAAGAGCCTGATGTTATCAACTGTTACCAGAATTTTTAAACGGAAAGGAAACCAAGAATTATTGTTTATATCATGTGATTATATTGTCACGTGATTCCAAGCGTTGACAGAGGTGTATGTGAAGCTTGCGTAACGCGCCCTCTGGTGAGAGAATGTGAGACCTCGTCATCAGGAGCCTCTATAGGCAAACCCAGGTGAAATACATCCACTAGAATTCTCTCTCAGTGGTATACATTAGCTGTTTCATTATACTGAAAACATTAAACTATAAAGTCGTCACTCATCAGTTACTGTATTTTATAGATAATGAACAGTGACCAATCTCATAAATCCTATAGAGAATACAATACTGAGAACGCAAACCCCTAGACACACCAGAGGTGGGATCTGGTGCTTAGGAGGAGTAAGCATCCCCTGTTGACCAGTCACACCAGCCATGAGCTCTCTGTCTTGTTCAGGTAAACAGTAATCAATAGTCAAAATCAATATCTAACTGAGGGGGAATAATGGTCTAACAATTTGTATGAAACACATCTGACAACATTTGATTTCATGGCAGGCTGTACTTGCTCAATATAACAACCATAAAATTTGCCAAATTCTGACTTTACATGAAGCTGTTGAAAACCCTGTTTCATCGACTTATTTGTCAGTAGCCTGACTCACTATAGAAATTGATCATATGCAGAACATGGTCTCATATATCAAATCAATAGGGGGACATAAATACCATATGAAAGTGGTAATGGAATATTGCTACATAAATTTGGCAGGTTAAGACTGAGAATGTAGCGATTCTACCAGTAATACCAATAAACCAAACTCAAATGTCTCTCCCACTCAGAAAATCATGTAGTAGTTCATCCAAGACTCATTTCCTGAGATAATGTCATGAAATGGTCAGAAAAAAGTTAATATTCTGAGATAGATGTTGCAGGGAGGCATATTTTTTCCACATCTGTTACATATAAGAATTCAGGACATTTAAAAAAAAAATCAACACAAGGTTTCTACTACGATTCCAATGATATTTTTTTCTTTACCTCATCTTAAGTTATACATTATAGTCAGATACCTTGATAACCATGTTTATCATAAACTAACTATATTCTATGGGTCAAATGTATCCTTGCATTGGTAGAGAGTTTTAAAAAAGTCAAATATTCCAGTTGAATTATTCTGTGTACATGAAAAGGTGAAGATAACAAACAGTGATCAATCTCATAACTCCTATAAGGAATACAAAATTAAGAGTTGGGCAAACACAGACCCCTGGAATTACCAGAGGTGGGATCATGTTTCAATACCAAACAATTTGCTGCAAATATACCGATACTTACAAGAAACCAATTTCCCATGGAAACACATCGTGGGGAAGGACAGATCCTAATTTGTTGGTAGTGTTCCTCTCGAGGGTGGGCAAACACAAGTGCACACATAGCAAGGAACTCCTGCTGTTGGATGCAAAGATTCTTCCCCCAGTTTAATAACAGGAAGTACCTCAGACAGTACACAATGAAGCCATTCTTTCTACCATAGCGGTCAAACCATTTGGTCTTTTGTCCTGGAATTAAATCAAGTCACTCTTTCATAGGCAAAATGTATTTGCGAGTTCAATTTTTCAAAGCTTTTTAAAATACATGTTAAGCATTACCTCTTAGGCAGTGTTAAACATGATATAAATATATTAACTGAAAATATTTTTTTGGCCCAAAACCCATGTCTGTTATTCATATTGTAAAGAAATGATACAATTGGAACAAGAGGCCCATGGGCCACATTGCTCACCAAATCACCTTAGCCTTGCTGTTGTTTAGCTATTGTGATTTTAAAAGATTATTCCAATGAAAACGTTGACCCCATATTGTGGCCCCAACCTAGCCCCAAAGGGTCATGATATAACCATGATACAATGTCACAAGGTCAAAAATCATGGTATGAATTGCAAGGTCTTGTCATAAGAAATCTATACACAAAATATGAAAGGCCTACCTTAAACAGTTCAGGGCATATTGCCAGGGTTAACTTTTTAAAAAGTAGATCAAAATACAATGTTAAAGCTACAAGGTCAAAAACTTTTGGTACTAAAAGAAAGGTCTTGTCACAAGGAATGCAAACATGAAATATGAAAGCCCTTTCTCTCACCATTCAAAAGTTATGAGCAAGATTATAGTTTTGGACAATCTAATCAAAATTATATGTTAAATCCGCTCACATACTCGCTACAAAAGATCAAGGTCACAGGGTCAAAAACTTTGGTACCAAAAGGAAGGTCTTTGTCACAAGAAATGCACATGTCATTGTGAAAAATGAGAACTCTATCTTCAATCCACAGAGCTTAGGAATATTTGCATTTCGACATGATTTAGTGTGGTTCTGCTAATCTTGAAATGAATTTGTTTTCATTAATTTCCTGTATATTTCCATATCAAACTTTGATCTATTATGGCTCCACTCTACCACTGGGGCCCCTGAATTGAACAAACTTGAATTTGCACTACCAGAAGATCTTACATAATAATATCACAAAATCATGACCCAATCGTTATTGAGAAAATTTTCAAAGATGTTTCCCTATATATTCCCATATAAAACTTTGATCCCCTATTGTGGCCCCATCTTACTCCCTGGGGTCATGATTTAAACAAACTTCAATCTGCACTACCTGGGGATGCTTGCATATTAATATGATTATTCATGGTCCTGCTGTTGTTGAGAAGAAGACATTTCCTATATATTCCCACGTACCAGTAATACTTTGTCACCCTATTATGGCATCACTCTTCCAATGGGGACCACAATTTAAACAAACTTGAATCTGCAATACATGGTAATGCTTCCATATTGATATGATTAATCATGGCATTGTTGTTCTTGAGTAGAAGATTTTAAAAATTTATCCTTTATATCACCATGAATTTTTTTTTATCCTCTATTGTGGCCCCACTCTACCCCCAGGAGCCATGAATTGAAAAAAAAAATTGAATCTAAACTACAGTATGTCAAAAAGCATTCATATAAATTTAAACTTTTCTGGCCTAGTGGTTCTTAAGAAGATTTTTAATTGACCCTACCCTATTTTTGCTTTTCTTTATGACCTCACTATTGGAGGAAGCATGGCCCTTTATTTGAACAAACTTGAATCCCCTTCACCCAAGGTTGATTTGTACCAAGTTTGATTAAAATTGGCCCAGTGGTTCTTGAGAAGATTTTAAAAAGATGTCAAAACTTTTTTATTAATTCTTTATTATCTCCAATTCAAAAAAGATGTGGCAATTTATTTGAACAAACTTGAATCCTCTTCACCCAATCATGCTTTGTAGCAAGTTTGGCTAAAATAGCCCTGTGGTTCTGGATAAGTCGAAAATGTTAAAAGTTTACAGACAGACAGATAGACTGACAGGCACACTGGTCAAAAAGTTATCAGAATAGCTCACTTGAGCTTTCAGCTCATGTGAGCAAATAAAACCAACATAAGCGGCTTAATTCAAACCAAAGCTCAAAATACTAAATTGTGTGTGCAATGGGAGGTGGAGGGGGGACAACCCTTCTTCAGTAGATGGATTCTGTACATCAGTTTCATTCTAATTAAAATAAGATTATATGTACAATGTGTGTAAATTGTCCATAAAAAGGGGGTTATCCCCTTCCTATACACTTCTTGCTAAGTGCCTGATATAGCTAAAGAGACTTCATTAAATAATCATCAGTCTCTGTGCCAACATCGGGAATACACGGTCAGTCGCACTACGTAGGTTTAAAGTTCAGAAATCATTTTCCTATCACATTCCACATGGCTTGACCTATAGGAATCCTCATCATTCCATGGTAAATATGTGTGTGAGATATAGTGACAACCAGGACCCAATCCATCTACAGACTGACAACCTGATTCAAGTATATACCTCCAACTTTATTGCAAGAGGGGGGGGGGGTGTATAATAGTGTAATTTTGTTAAGGACCATCCTCGTCCGACTTGTACTCACCATAATTTTTTTAACTGTTATAAACATCAGACAACTTTATCACACACCCCGTGAAACACATTACTGAACACTGTGATGTAATAAAGTCATAAAATCTACAATCTGTCATCAGTTTTGGCAGGCATTAACAATAATTTTAATATTTTTGTTACTGACCATCTATATAAACATAGCTGCCATTGACAGAGTGAAATTCTAGTCCGATCTGCTTATCATGGCTCTGGCCTATCAGTTGTATTCTTGAGAATCAAACTTCCCTAGCTAAAGTAAAAAGTATTGTCGTCTCTTGTGAATAAAGCTACTTTTCTTACCCTTAAAATTAATCAATTTAAGTAAATTTATCAAAATCATTTCTGAGAGAGTATGTTCTCCAGGTTAATCAATCCAGCCACTAACAATATTGTATTCTAGTTTGTTTTTGTGTTGTTTTCTCTCTTTTTTCAAAATGTACCATTACCCATGACTTGCATGTATATCTATATTACGTTCACTTTGTTTATTTCTCTGCACTGTAAATCAGTTTAAGAGAATAAAGATATTGCCATTGTCATACCAGTAAATGTTCATTGTGGTATGAAGTATATAAATAGGTAGAATTAAAAATAAATATTTTCATAAGTATTACCTGGATCTAGGCGAGAGTATTACCTGGATCTAAGTAAGATATGATGTTAATAAAATATTAACTGGTTGTAATTGAGACACAATGTTATATAATGTTAAATATTACCCAGTTCCAGGTGTGACATGATATTAAATATTACCTAGTTCCAGGTGTGACATGATATTAAATATTACCTAGTTCCAGGTGTGATATGATGTTAAATATTACCTAGTTCCAGGTGGGACATGATGTTAAATATTACCTAGTTCCATGTGGGACATGATGTTAAATATTACCTAGTTCCAGGTGTGATATGATGTTAAATATTACCTAGTTCCAGGTGGGACATGATGTTAAATATTACCTAGTTCCATGTGGGACATGATATTAAATATTACCTAGTTCCAGGTGTGATATGATGTTAAATATTACCTAGTTCCAGGTGGGACATGATGTTAAATATTACCTAGTTCCATGTGGGACATGATGTTAAATATTACCTAGTTCCAGGTGTGATATGATGTTAAATATTACCTAGTTCCAGGTGGGACATGATGTTAAATATTACCTGGCTCCAGGTGTGACATGATGTGATGAAAGCTGTTGAGGTTCCAGAATATCTTATCTTCCTGAATTTTGTGAAGAATTGGAAGTTCTGGGTCATCCTTTGCCAAAACCTTCAATTGCAAATACAATTCTAGATTTTAAATATATACTGGTACATATACATATCTATGATTAAAATTTACTAGACATTTTGTTGTAATATATCTTTGCAGTGTCATTCTATTTTATTTCTCTTGAATACACTGATACACAAGTGACCTTTAAACAAGATATAAAATCTAAAAACAAGTTAACTTGAATATGGTCTGGTTTGTATGATGAGGATATAAAAACAATGAATATATGGAGTAATTTCCACATGCTTCATTGTTTTATACCACTATGATACAAACAGACTAGATGCAGCAAAATTTAAACAGATTTAAAGATACAAAGAAGTATGCATGATAACAGCCTCTCTGCCTCCTAGTAAAACTCAAAATTTAAAAACTTTCAAAGAAAATTTCTTTTCATTTCATAATAAAGATCATGTCCGGGATTTGAACCGCGGCCTTCCCCATACCGGGCAACCGTTCTAACCTCTAGACTACCTTGGCAGTTTTTTGGGTTGTTTTTTTTTTGTGCTGGAAGAAAAACTGTATGAAAAATAATGACTTTAAGTCAAAATACCAAAAATTACCAAAAAAAAGTCAAGTTTGTGATGTCATCATTCCAATTTTATGTTATTTTGATCAAATTGAGAATAACAACTGGGTTGCATTGCAATTTTTGCACAAAATACACTTATTTTTTAAACGAAAGCACAAATGTCAAATTTGATGGGCAAATAGAGCTCTTACCATGTACAGTCCTTTAAAATGATGCTGAACACTCAGTAGAATCCAAACATATTCAATGTCTCTCACACATAAGAATTACTGCCTTATTTAGGCAGTTTCCCCTCACAAAAATTACCCAAATGGTGACTTTCCCAAAGAGATTAAGTCATTAAAGCTTTATTTCAACTTTATAACAAGAACTTTGTAATGCATATATTAAGACCTATTATTGTGTTAATAGTGTTTTGATAAAGGGAATATTGGACAACAAGATATTTTCATCCCTTAATCAAGTGTCTTTAGAACCCTGTATAATGTCAATTTCATGATGTGTGTGCCATATTAAATGAAAAAAAAATATAGCTCACAAAACAGTCAATAGTTATATATTCTAAGAAAAATTTATTCATGGAAGAATTTATCATTTAAAAAAATATTCCCCAAATCCAAAAATGTCAATGAATTTTCCAAATCAATATGACAACATACATAAAATTAGTGTGAAAAACACTGATATTCCTCTTTCCTGTATCAATTAAACAAGAGGCCCATGGGCCACATCGTCACATCGTTCCCCAGAGCAGCAGTTCCTAGCAATGAACAAGCTTGAGCAAAATTATCATTATACAAGCAGCTTGGTTCAGGTAAAACTTTTCAAAGATAACGACTAAAAATTAATTAATTATCAAACTTAATTATCAAACTGGACTACAAATTCATCAATAATCATATGCCCTTGTAGACCGATATGGCCTTTCATAGTAACAAATTTCATTTAAGGATACTTTGTGCCAAGTTTGGTTCCCAATACATTCACATGTAAAACTTTGATCCCCTATTGTGGCCTCTTCCTAACACAAAGTGTCATGATTTTAACAAACTTGAATCTCCACTATATCAGGAAGCTTTCATGAAAATTTAAGCTTTTCTGGCCAGGTGGTTATTGAGAAGACTTTTAAATGGCCCTACCCTAATTTTGCATTTTTGTGATTATCTACCCTCTGAAGAGAGCATGGCTCTTCATTTCAACAAACTTGAATCCCCTTCACCCAAAGATGATTTGTCCCAAGTTTGGTTGAAATTGGCCCAATGGTTCTGGAGAAGATTTTCCTATATATCAGAATGTAAAACTTTGATCCCCTATTGTTGCCCCACCCTACCCCCAGGGGCCATGATCTGAGCAAATTTGAATCTACTCTATGTCAGGAAGCTTTCATGTAAAGCTCCACTCGTCTCGTCCAGTGGTTCTTGAGAAGAAGAATATGAAAGATTTTCTTTATATATTTGCATGTACAACTTTGATCCCCTATTGTGGCCCCAACATTCCCCCGGGGTCATAATTTTTACAAACTTGAATCTCCACTATATCTGGAAGCTTTCATGTAAATTTCAGCTTCTCTGGCCCAGTGGTTCTTAAGAAGATTTTTAAATGACCCCACCCTATTTTTGCATTTTTGTGATTATCTCCCCTTTGAAGGGGGCATGCCCCTTCATTTCAACAAACTTGAATCCCAAGAATGCTTTGTGTCAAGTTTGGTTGAAATTGGCCCAGTGGTTCTGGAGAAGAAGATGATAATGTGAAAAGTTTACGCCAAAAGACAACGAACAAATTTTGATCAAAAAAGTTCATCTGAGCCTTCAGCTCAGGTGAGCGAAAAATTACAGCTATTTAAGGGATATATGTTGTTTTAATATAAAGACAATATTCTTCCAACAAACAAGTCTGCAAGAAAACTGAGTATTAATCCATAATTTAATCAAGATTTTATCTGAACAGAAACTTTTGTCACAAATTAAAACTTACCCCTGCAATCCTCATTGGCTCCCATGGACTGCGGCCATATTCATTGACCAGGTTTTCTTGACGTGGAAGGACTATTCTGTAAACATGGGCTCTAAGTTCTGCAAGTGCCACTTCAGCACAGGGCTGGCCATAACTAGCATCCTCCTGCAGCATGCGGTGCCAGTAAAAATTGTTGTGCATGCCCATGAAATTGGAGGGGTATTTTAGCTGAAATAAATATTAAAAAAATATATTTGTTTTAACTCTATACAGAAGTTCCATGTGCTTGTTTGAGCATTTGTTTTAAAAAGTACTGCATTTCAACTTATGCCTTTTCTGAAATTTTATAATCATGGAAAGGGAGATAATCTCAACAAGCAATTACAAAAGAGGCGTCTCTATGGCCTTACTGAAGAAATTTTCTCTGCCAGGAGTTTAGAATAGTATCCTTTGTTAACCAGTTCCTCTGGACTAGCCTGCAGGCTGTAAAACAGTCTGGAATGTTCCACAGCTCTGCTGAAGGCGAAATTGTAAGACTGTAAACGAAAAATCAATACATTTTGTGTCATTCCATTCAAAAAAATTCTTCATAAATGTTTACTTAAGAACTTCATATTGAAAACTCATCTGAATTTGATTGATCAATACCTATGCCTTCATTGATAAGATAAATGCGTGCGGAATCAAATGAAAGAGGCATGAATGGGAGTTTTCTTTTACCATTTCCTTAGATAACCGTTGGTGGTTTTCTATCCTGTCATAACGGTTCACCCACTCTGCAAATGTCTCCACACACTTTCTCCCTCGGATGTCAATCTGTCCATTCAAACCATTTGTGACATACTGAGAGGTGAAATCATTCCCAGTAATGATACTCAGTTCTATCATAAGATGGTGACTCTGAAACTACAAAGCCAAAATATCAAGTCGAATAATTAAATGATGTTCATAAATGCTATCATAATTAAGTTTAAAGCCAAATGAATGCTAATTATGGAAACTATAAATTAAAAAAAAACACTTTTATTTTTATGAATTTGATTGTATACTCCCGTCCTATGATACAGCGGGCCCTACGGTACCAAGGTATTTCAGTTTTACATACATTACGCATGAACCTAGCTTGACATTTGTTGACATATGTAATTTTAGATATTAAATAACTATTGCACACAGTACTTGTCTCAACTGAAAAAAAGTAAAAATGTCCAGAATTTTGGCAAACGCGGTCTTTGAACTTAACGAGTGAACATTTTTTCATTACTTTTGTTGTTTTATGGCCTCACAATCGATCACTTGTAAACAAGTACATGTAGTTACATTGATATATGTTTGTTTATCTATATGAATAAAAACAACAATATATAAGGTATTTACAAAAAAGGTACTTACAAAACGTTAACTATCGACTGAAATCAGGCCGAGAGATCTTAATATGAATCAAAATCATGAAGTACCACGGTCTTATGGACCCCGGCATAAAATGTAAAAATGTCATCTCATATCTTGACTATTAAGAATACATACCCCAAATGTGTTCATGACTTTTTCAGTAGAGATTATTCCACACATAAGCGACTCAGGTTTCATTGGAACATCAATCGGAAGGCCTAACTGAAGGCTGTTGTTAATATCGAACAATTCATTGGGAATAAATCTGCAGTTACTGAAAATACAAAAATCTGAATCATTACTCCATACGGCAAAAGCCTTTTCGCGGTCATGCAGAGCTTTTGCAATCATGAAGTCTGCTTCCCCCGTCACACTTTGAATTAATTCACATCCACAGGATTTTAATGTTTCAACAACCTGCACTTCTAAACAAACAGGTCTGATGAACATTTGTTCTTCTAATTTTGATATATCTGTTGTTCCTCGGCACACATTTATTACTTCATTCAAACTGTCGACGTCTTTGTTATGTCTCTTCATCCAGGTGTCTAGCTTCTGCTGTGTATTGGCATCTGAACAGCCTTTTGTAGCATCCAAGAAGAACACAAAAGAGATCTTTAACTGCTTGAAAATTTCAACAAATCTTCTAATAAATGTTTCGATTGATCCATATTCACCTCCGAGTATTCTCAGATAGTCATTGTATCTAAGGTTGCTTAATCCCTTCCAGAATTTAGGAAGAACCATGTGTTCAAAGGAGTAAAAGTCCACAAGAATTTCAATGCCACCTTCGTTTCTTGCTAAAGATACTAAATCTATCTCTTCAACACATTCATCTCTCCTCTGCAAGCAGTGGGATAATAATCCCCTTACTCCCATTTTTACACTGCAACAAACAAAACAAAAATATTAATGACAATGTAAATCACATACAGTGAAACCTGTTTAATCTGATATGCCCCGAGAGAAAAATTACATGTCAGATTAGACAGAATGTCAGATTAGACGGGAGGATGTCAGATCACACAGCCTAAAGAACTAGTGCTGAAACGATTCACCGAAATATCGATACCATTTAATACAAACGCTCATTTCAATCTTCAATTCACTGCCTCGATCTTCGTTCACTATGGGTTTTTTTAAAGTCAGGTTCAGTTAAATACATTAGGCTTGACTTGTACATATCATTTTTATATGAAGGTTAATTTAACTGACATTTCACTTGCCATTGACTCCTAGAAGTTAACTGTCAGTTAACCTTAACTAAGTTTAAATGTGCAAAAGGATCCAGACTGTTGTCAGCCACAAGTCTGACAAAAACAATCATGAACTTAAACAAGTCAAACTACAGAGCCATTTAGTGGTTTAGAAGCATTTTGTTAAAAATCTTTTCTTTGACAGTTATTATTTGTTTCTTCTATAAAATATACCACACGTGGAATAAGTATTGCAATACACATTGTATTGTATAGGGGCTTACTGCTTCAGCCCTATAAAGAATTTATGGAAAAAGGAGGAGTATATTGTATACAGGGAAATATTCGCCCTCGTTTTATTTTTGTCACTGGGCGAAATTAAGAGTGGGCAAAACTAATTTCTCTCATATCTCTCTTTTAACACAACTACAGGTGACTCTCGATAACTCTAAGTTCAAGGGACCTTGATAAAACTTTGAGAAATCGAAAGTTCGAAATTCGGAAATTGACGGTCCGCCGGTATGGTTAAGATTTTACAGTAACTGGAAATGTATACCAACAAGATCATATGATATTGTTTTGACATGTTTTCCTTCATATTCGTCAGGTAGTTAATTTGATATCAAAATAAAAAATCTTATTTTGCATTAATAAAAACATTTTAAAGTTTAGGTATTTATTTGTTCTTTAATCATGCTTAGATAGGCATACAAAACCAAGTTCCGATGACACTTTACTATCTCAAACTAAACAGAACACAATGTTATGTCGATTTACCAAAAGCAAAAATTCTAATGAATGAGTAAAACGATGTTTTAGAGTAACTTTACATAAAGAACAAACTGTAGATCTCTAAATTATGTATAAAACTTACTCTCTCATTGTCAAGTCAAAACAAATTATAGATTTTATTCATAGTCGGATTATATATAGTTTTTTTTTTAATCATCACAACACAAAACCCCAGTGTAATGTGTAAAGCAACCAATTAGCCAATTATATACTCAAGTGTGTCACCTCCACACAGAAGCACAGCAATGTTTCAACTATGTAAACACCTAATTACCCCTCCAGCATTCAACAAAATCCAGGTAAGGTTCAAGCAGAAATTATTACACGCTTGGGTAACGGTGGGTATACGCTACCACCACTTCGAGAGATCGAGAGTGAAAAACAATGAAATGTGTTTTACGGGACCCAACTTCACTTCGAGAGATCGAACGTTCGATAGTAAATTTGCTTTGTTATACAGAGAGAAAAATCGGGACCATGATTTCACTTCCAGAGACCGAGAACTTCGAGAGATTGAACTTCGAGCCATCGAGAGTCACCTGTATATCTGGGCAAATTTAAAAAGGGGTGAAACTATCTGCAAAAATAACACAAGGCGAAAATAACCCTGTAAACAGTATCAATATCACAACCTGAAAACAAAAAAATTCTGCCTAAATTTGTACATTTCAGAAATATTCAGGATTTGATATCTGTCCATGTTTTGCAGAAGATTTTCTCTTTGTTATCACTATTTAATGACCAGCAATGAAAAAAATTCACTTCTGTATGGAGTCTCACTAAGTATTCTTCAACTTTGCTTTCAAAAATGTGTATTCAGAGTACATTTGTGATTAAGCTTAAAGCTGGGTCAGCTGACTCCAGGAATACCTCATGCATGAAAGAACAAATTATACTTTAAAAGCAAACCCAGAGTCTGCTCTGAAGCTGACTAAGAGAAGCACGACTCCTAGTGAACCCACAGCTAACCCAAAGCAGACTCAAAATTTTGACCTGCTTGGGTGTAACATTGGGTCTGGTCAATACCTAGTTAGAATAATTGTGGCCTAGCTTGGTCCTCTCACCATGAAAATTGGGTCCATCGGATATCTATCATTACAACAATAAAACATTGTAGTAGTCTATACCTATAGCTGCATGCAGAACTCACGGGGGTGGGGGGATTAGCATTAACCATTTTTCACCATAACTAAGTTCTGCTGCTACTGAACACTGTATATCTATAATCAGGTCCACCACAATCTCTATATTTAGCTATTTTTCTTTATTAAGCTATATAGCTTTATAAAGCTAATTGAAATAGCTTGATTAAGCTAGTTTAGATTCCATTAGATTAAATCAATGGCCTAGTCAAAAAGGTGCATAATAATTTTTTAACATGTTTATACTTTGAATTAGCCATAACACTATTTTTTTAAATACGGTTCAGAACAACAGTACTCCCTGGATTTTATCCAGCTTTTAGATGTTACAACCCATTTTAATTTTGGGGGGAATTTTTGAGAATGCAGTCACATTAGCTCCCAAGAGTGGGGTGGTGGGGGACATCTTCAGATTATGATATCTCAAAACAGGCATATAAATTGATTGATTACTGATCATTATTTTTATCGTACGACTTTGATAATTATAGAGAAAATGACTTAGAATATTAATAAAAATGATTTTTGTTATAATTCTCATACAGTTTTGTGTAGTTTCAACAATTGAAGGGAAATTTTCAACTGTGGAAGGGAAAATAATCATTTGTTGTCAAAGGGGGAAAGGTACCCTTTACCATTTGTAAAAAAAACTTAAATAAATCCCTGACTCAGTATGTCGTTTTAAGAATTTTCATGAACAGAACATTTTCTTTGTTTTGTTAATTGACCACTATCCTGTGTGCATTGAAGCATAAATAAGCATGATGACTTCACATGGTGGAATCCAATTGCCTTAAATAATCCTTTATACTGTTGATCCTCGATCATGGGACTTTTAGTCTATGCTGAAGATAGGATAGTTTTTAATGTGTTGCATGGAATACATATATTAGATAAAAACAAATTTTCACTCATGCAGTGAAATTCAATTTTTTGGTTTTCAGAAATTTATTTCATAAAAGTTTTGAAATAGTTAATTCAAGCTATTTCATATAGCTTTTTAAAGCTATATATAATTTAATTCTTATTGTATCCTTGTCTCTGATTGGTCAAATTCCAATTGAGGAACACAGGTTATTTTTGTATAACCTGGTTTGGTATGGGACACACCGCCTTGACAACCAGAAGCCTGAACTATTTTTTTTTCTCTCTCTAAATTTACATCGCAGCACTGTTTTTAGCCTTCCATGGGATAGAAAGTCAACACGTACAATAAGATACTTCGGTTTGATACACATGTTAGCATTTACTTGTACGCAAATCACTGTTGTAAAACATCTTTCTCTGTATGATGGTCAAATAATAGATTAAAACAATATTATATTCGAATCAATGATTTACCAAGTAAGCATTGCCCTGTTCATTTTGAAATATATTTCTCACTGGGGAAAAGGGGGGTGGGGGTGTTTCATTGCTTGATCCGCCTTTCATCAAAGCAAACAAAAATTCATACGTCACATTTTATTACATGACGTCAAATTGACATGTGGATCGTGATTTGTCACTTGCTTAGACATATTTACTTGTGTTGGATTTACTATTAGCGATAACGTTGTATGCAAGGGTAAGTTTTCATGTAGTAGAAGTTTTCGCAGAGTTAAAAGCCGTAAATTATTGCATTTTCTGATATTTGAAGATTTATTTTGGGTAGGCCTAAACAATCCAATTTCCCGTATTTTCTCAATTTGTCTGAGATGAGCGACTTCAAAGTCAATGTCTTTCTCTAAAGGTCAGCGAAATACACATTGCATGGATAGTCTAGTATCTACACGTATTTTCTATCATGACAAACTTCACCTTCAATACAATATTTTGATAAATAGGCTAGGCTCCATAGAACTAAGATTAAAGATGTCGACCTTCACAGCTAGACACTTCGTCGTTGTTGCTAAGTGAATCATTGCGCGGCTCAGTTGACTTGTATTTTTCCGAGTTTATGTACATTTTGATAAACGAAGGTTAGTATCTTTGTCTCTTGCATTAAATTATAAGGAATGACTTTAATTCTGGGGCAAGTTATACAAGTATAACCTGGTTTGGGTCAGTTTACTGTAACAGCTAGTTTACTCTTTTTTATGATTTGCTTCGCGGATCATAAAGCGTAAACTGACCCAAACCAGGTTATACTCATATAACTTGCCCCAGAATTAAAGTCATTCCTTAAATAGATTGATAAATCTATAGAGATGGTACTGCTAACTGGACCCGACAATTTCATAGAAAATTGAAAATCACAATTTAACTTTGTCAAAATGCCGCAGTTAATATCGCCCAGTCTGACTGTCGAGTGTTGCCCAATCAGTTCAATTACAAGACAGTCCTAAAAACGTTCTACTGTTGATATTAGCTATCGACATCAGGAGATACAACAGATTATAAGACTTGCAATTCATGATGATGAATTATTTTGTGACAAGTCAAGAAAGCAGAATATAAACATAAACGAAGTGTTTCGACATAGATTTAAAACAGACGCTTCTTCAGGGTTATTGCATTACCTAGTATTATTATGCGTTCAGCCTGCCTTATTTCACATTTGTCATGTCACTTGTTTGTAGAACGCAGTTTATAATAATCATAATGTACCGTTGTACGTTTTCTGTTTTTCCTACTTTCACTTTGAGAAAGATGATAAGTCGTGCTTAATGTTCTTTATTCTTCATACCTATTTTTGATATATTCTTGAATTAGTATCATTATAATTTTCGCTTTATAAAATCAATGAATATCATTTAATCATTGAGTTGGATCTCCTTATTTCTAGAGGATGATTTTTTTCCCTTCTTCTTTTGAACGAATTTTCTTAGTACTACTGTTGGTATCCGATCACACGTTCAGGAAAAATAAACAATCGTGTTTCGCCACGTCGAATATTGAAATTATTAGGAAATAATTTGTGTAAAGCTGATTACAGAATTGACAGGTACAGTATATTTCCAACATTTACATAGAATTTCAATAAATGTGGCATGTTTTGTATAAGAGGATCGACTCGGCTTTCTCAGGCCTTTTTTTGGAACAAAAATAGCATATGGCCGGTTTGGATTGTACAGCTATTTCTGAACAAGTATAGCGGCCGTCAGAATTTCAGTTTAAATTCACTGCATATTGCTGAAAATTGGAATGATAGTGATATATATATATTCAATGCAGGTGCTCACTGCTGAGCTACAAACTTGTAATGACATATGTGACCCAAGTATTGTAGTAGTAAGGGCTATATGGACCGTAATCCGAGATTCCTCTGACTCTTACCTCCGCTTTTATATTGTGACATGTGCGGGGGAGAGTCAGAGCGGACTCCATATTAAAAAGTGGGAATTCAGTGACACCAGCTGGTGTCGCTGCTTTATCTACCTCTTACAACTTTATTTCGCGGATCTATCTTCCAAGACACGAGGATTCAGCTATCAGAAGATTATTCTACAAATAGATCATGATTAATCATCATTATGGACCGTAGATATCGCCCTGGATAGCTCAGTGGTTAGAGCACCTGACTAGTTATGCAGGGATTCCAGGTTTGATTCCGGGTCCAACCACAGATTTTCTCCTCTTCTATACTACAGTTGGTACCGTTGACCACCCCTGCACTGCAGGTTGTCCTGCCAGGGGCAAAAAGAATCTGGGTTGTATGTCTTCAAAGACAAATTAAAAGGAAGAGGAAGGGTTATACGGACAGTGGATATCGGCCTGGATAGCTCAGTGGTTAAAGGACCTGACTAGTAATGCAGGAGTGCAGGGTTTGATTCTGGTCTGGCCAACAAATTTTTCCTCTCCTATACTACAGTATATATGAATACATCTATTGTCAGATTTGTAACAGGAAGGGAAAAAACACTTCGTTCCAGACTGGAATTTGAACCCTGGCCCCCTGAATCTTTAGTCAGGTAATCTACTAACTGAGCTATCTTGCCACCAGCGATCAAAGCTGTCTGAAAGCCACATTCCTCCGTCCTTAAATGTCTTCACACTATCAACCCAAGATCTTTAATATCCTCTGACAGGCATTTTCACCTGTCAATTCCAGGGGCTGGTCTATTGCACCAAATATAACAGAGAGAGAAATGCAATGGAACAGGCTAACATTTGAACCTTGACCCCTGATCCTGTCTGCCCACCACACATAATAAGTCCAACACTCTCTTGATTTATCTATACAACTTTTAAATGGTAAAGAGCTCCATCAAGTTAATTTCATTAGCTAGATAAAGCTATTTTGATGTAAATTTCCATTTTATTTAATCCAAACAAAAAGTTGTATAAAAGTGTATATCACCCCATTTACAACACACTGCCCTTAATTAAGGAGTTTACAAATTGTGTTTATTGGTAAAAGTTTTGATGTTTCCATCGGTTGAGTTAAGTGTACTCCTTCAAACATGAGATGCTAGGCTCTGAATATAGTTTGAACTGTTCATGTTTCTGGCACCAACCTATCGACACCACTCATTGCTACAATTGCACCCAAACTTGCCCATGTGGCAACCTTAGATTTTTTATGAACAAAAATTGGTTAATGTAGCCAAAATGCTGGAAATTGAATCATCAGAATAGAAAGGTAAGGAATTTAAAACTCACAATAAAAAGAAACCTTCTGGCAACAGAGTTTGGAATAGTAATTGATGCATAAATTTGTGTGCTCTTTGAATATGATGTGTAGCAGTCAGCCGGGTTCGATTGCCGATGGCCAGATAGCTCAGTTGGTAGAACACCTGACTAGATATTCAGGGAGCCTGGGTTCAAATTCTGTTGCATTTTCTCCCTTCCTTTTACAGATGTTGGCTCCCAGAAGTGCTTTTGTCAGGAGCTTACATGGTGATCACGAGTTTTCAATGAATTTGCAACCCTGTATGAAGATGGTAGCTTAAACTTAATAAGTCTAGAGTAAAATTTCCTAATTATTTCTTTTTATTTTAGAGATGGAAGCTTTAAAACAACTCTACTAGATGGTGTATGTTGAAGAAGCTTATTAAATCACTATATTTATTGACTACCTCAAAAATGGCAGCAAGGCGAAGTACCAGGCACACAGTTGAGGAAACAGATTTAGGAGAAGATTCATTCCCCCATGTACCTGTGTCCACCAGAACAAGACATGAGGAATCTACAGATAACTCGAGGGGTTTAGAAGGAGACTATGGCAATGTGGCTTTGTTGTTATTTCTATATTTACTTCAAGGTATTCCCCTTGGTGTAGCGGGCAGTGTACCTATGCTGTTGCAAAGCAGAAGTGTTAGTTACAAAGAACAAGCTGTGTTTAGTTTCGTGTTCTGGCCATTTAGCCTGAAATTGATATGGGCACCTCTTGTGGATTCTTTGTATTTGTCTTCTTTTGGAAGAAGGAAGAGCTGGTTGGTTCCTATTCAATATCTGATTGGAGTTTTCATGGTAATCTTATCATTTCAAGTAGACAGTTTGATAGGACGGGAGACCAACGGTGGAGGAGTGAGTATATATGTGCTAACAGCAATATTCTTTATGTTGAATTTCCTCGCTGCCACCCAAGACATAGCTGTAGACGGCTGGGCCCTGACAATGCTCTCCAGGTAAATATACAGAAATATCTCAACAATTGAATTGAAATAATGTTTATTTCCAAAGGTAAGTAGACTTATTATACATTCGTACACTTATGATCAAAACCTGTACATGCATACATTATTTCTATTCGCAGGAGAAATGTTGGCTGGGCAAGCACATGTAATTCTGTTGGACAAACTGCAGGGTATTTTCTGGGAAACATTTTGTTTTTAGCCTTAGAGTCCGCTGATTTTTGCAACAAGTATTTGAGACATGAACCTCAGAAAACTGGAGTTGTCACTCTTGCTGGTAAGCACAACAGTATGATATTTTACATTAAAAACCGCATATAGGTGATGTTAACATCACAAACTTTTATCAGGCTAAAATTGGTAGTGAACATCCATTGGTTTTTGAAATAGTAACACAATCTACTTGTATCTTAGGATTCATGTTCTTCTGGGGCATTGTTTTCTTTGTGACAACAACCCTGGTGATGATAATGAAGCACGAGGCTGATGATCCTGATGCAGACAGTGAGCAGGGCATCGTAGACACATACAAACAACTAGTCAAGGTCATCCGCCTACCTCCTGTGATCTCTTATGCCATTATACTTCTCACAGTCAAGGTCAGACATTAACAAACTAGTACTTTAATGAAATTTGAGTTGGGGCATAGCAAATGTTTTGCCATACCTGAAATGTTTCATATGGTACCTAAATGTCACTCATGAAGAATCCTTCAATTTTATTTTCATTATGAAATTTAGATTTGCCCCCAATCTTGATTAATATTAGATTCGCTATTTTTCCTGAACAGATTGGATTTGCAGCTGCCGACTCCATGACAGGTTTGAAGTTGATTGAGGCTGGAATGAAGAAGGAGACACTGGCTCTGTTTGCTATTCCCATGATTCCTATACAAATCATTCTACCACTGATCATCAGTAAATACACTGCAGGTCCAACCCCCATGGATGTGTTCCTGCGTGCAATGCCATTTAGGTAGGTATTGTAATGTAGGAAGGAGAAAATATATGGCTGGACCAGGAATCGAACCTGGGACCCATGCATTACTAGTCAGGTGTTCTAACCACTGAGCTATCCAGGCCTATATCCAGGGTCCATATAGCCCTACTACAGAAGACTGGTCAATTATCCTACATACAGTAAAATACAGTAACAATAAACACTCTCAATAAATTCACATTTACAGCCAAGTGATTTTCATTCCCTCTAGTATCAAAACATATAATGAACTTCATGAGTACAATGAATTACGTTTATAAGGAATTAAAATTGTTCAACCCCAGCACTTTGCTATAAGGCTGTTTTACTATTATGTGTTTTCAGGAAGAAGGATTACTGTATTCTGTAGTTAAAAAATCATTGAAGCAAAAGGATTACATACATGCACTTGTGTCTGATAGATTCATTTCAATTCACGGGTTTTTAATCCCAGAATCTCTTTTGAAATGGAATGATAACTTTATTGTACATAAAGAAGCTGAATTGTAATTGGTAATGTTCATTTACTTATCAATGTAAAAGAAAGTCCAGCCTGTGGTTTTTTTTCTTTGGGTCTTTTGGAAGAAAAAGATACTGCATATTTCGTGAAGTGGGTGTTGATTTTTTTGTATTGGCAGATTACTACTGGGCTTTGTGTATGCCTTCATGGTGTGGATGTCTTATGGTGTACAAACCAGTCCTGGAGTTTTCCCAGCCTCTTTTTATGCATTTATATTAATTGCCTATGCTGTTCATCAGGTAAGTTTCCTTGCACATGTATTTCCAGGTGTTTTGGCATCTTTTATCATACAAAGAAGTAATTTCAATTTTCGTGACTCGTGCAATAATTTATTATAAATGAGCAAACTGCAGTCAGTTATTGTATGCTTTTCAAAAATGTACACATTTTGTACCATCTGTAGTTTTAAACAGAATAATCAATGCACTTGGTTTGTTATAGGTGGCGCTGTATAGCATGTTTGTATCCTCCATGGCTTTCCACGCTAAGATCAGCGACCCTGCTATAGGAGGCACCTACATGACACTACTTAACACCTTATCCAATCTCGGTAAGCTAGCAATGACACTACTTAACACCTTATCCAATCTCGGTAAGCTAGCAATGACACTACTTTTAAAACACCTTATCCAATCTCGGTAAGCTAGCAATGACACTACTTAACACCTTATCCATTCTGTTCTTTTCTTAATCTTTACATGTTGCATCCATACAAATATTAAGAAGGTGAGAATAAATGTTACTAAAGGGGCATGGACACGAATTGGGTACAAAAAAGTTATTTAGATATTTAATTGACAATATGATGGTATTTGATCCCTGTAAAACATAACAAAGCTAAATTTCAAAAACTGACACAAAGTTGTATTTGAGACATCTGAACTTTTCACTTTCAAAACAAGGCACGAACCCTGTTTATATATACATGTCACGTGACTCAACTATCAGCATGGTCCAAAGTTGATAGCTTTGTTGAAAAAAAGCTTTTACAACAAAACTTTTTTATTCTTTCTTCTTTGTGCTTGCTTCCTAAATTGATTTATCATTATGTCGAAATGTTGAATTCTTGCGACATACTTTTTAGAAATCTTGGTGTTTTCATCTCCACACGTGGTTTCCTGGCTATGAAAAGCATGTTGATAAACATGTAAATGCAAAGTATATGCTCTATGAAATGATTTTAATCCACTTATCTATAAATGATCTCTATTTCTATAAAAAAAAAAACCTGTCAACTTCAATCAGTCAGCAAGATGTGTTTGTGAAACACAAATGCCCCCGATAATGGTCAATTCCAATGATGGCCAAGGTCACAAGGACAAATATCTTAGTAACAGTAGAAAGATTTTGTCACAGGAAATGCTCATGTGCAATGTGAAAGCTCTGATATTTACCATTTAGAAGTTATGACCAATGTCAAATTTTTTAAAAAGTAGTTCAGATGTCAAGGTCAAAAGGTTTAGTACCCATGGAAAGGTCTTGTCACAATACTCATGTGAAATACCAAAGCTCTAGCACTTACTGTTCAAAATTTATTAGTAAAGTTTAAAAAATTTAAAAGTAGGTCAAACTCCAAGGTCACAGGGTCAAAAATGTTGGTACCCACAGAAAGGTATTGTCACAAGGAATACTCATGTGAAATATCAAAGCTTTAGCACTTACTGTTCAAAAGTTTTAAGCAAGGTTAAAGTTTTCAAAAAGGTCAAGGTAACCGGATAAAAAATATTGGTACCCACGGAAAAGTCTTTTTGTCACAAGGAATACTCATGTGAAATATCAAAGCTCTGGTACTTACTGTTCAAAAGTTATTAGCAAGGTTAAAGCTTCAGACAGGATGACAGACAAGACAAAAACAATATGCCCCCCAATCTTCGATCGGGGGGGGGGGCATAAAAATTGTGTCTATGCCCTTTAAAATGAAAGAATTATTATCAAAAGTACTGCAAGAGGATGAAAGATTTATTTCTCAAGACTTGATTGAATTGTCTGTAAACTATGTGTATTTCAGGTGGTAACTGGCCTAGCACACTGGCATTGTGGTTAGTGGATGGTTTGACATGGAAAGAGTGTATTGGAGCAAATGGTAGTTGTGAAAATTCAGCTCCTGTAGATGAAGTAAGCTGTCATCATCTATTTATTATAGATAGGATACATGTAACATTAAAGATAGAGAAGTAGATAGTGGGGTTAAAATGCAGCATGTCTGGATCCCATCTAAAGGATTACTTTATACAAATATGAAACATCTATGAATATTGCATATATACTCTACATGTCATTTGCATATTGTGTACACTAATAATACATGCAGTATAACGTGTAGCGGTCACCCAGCCAAGTGCTGATCACGCTCGCCATTGCTTAACTTGTGAGATCAAGAGAGAGACTCTATCACATCACTAGAAAAGCTAGCTCTCTAGTGAGACAGTACAGTTCCCTTTTGTACTGTTCACTACAGTGGTAGCTTTAATGGCTGTTCTTCAGAAGCTTTTAAAACATTTTTATGTGATGGAGATTGAACATCTGGGGACATGTTTTTGGTTTGTTAATTTTTTCGGTTGTCTGTAACTTTAACTTGGTCATAAAATTTTAATTATACAAGGTAAAGACTTCAATGAATTGAATGGTTAAGGTCAAAACTAGATAGAGGTCAAGGTCATTCATCAAAGTTGGGGTCAACTTTGCCACATCTAAACATGGATCCCTTTGGTGGCCCCATCCTGGCACTGGAGGCTGGAGTTGAACAATATTTTATCTACACTATATAAGGAGACCATCACAAAAATTTTGCCAACTCTGACCAAGTAATTTTGAGAAGATAGTTAGAAACTTCACCATTTTCTAATTATCCACCATTGAAAGGAGGATTGTTGGATGAAGTGGCTCTGTGGTAGGAAATGTAAAAAATGAACATTGACCCAAATTTTCATTCCCATTTCTACTTGACACTGCAATCCACCATCCTGTCTATAAATCTGACCAAAATTTGACCCCAGTGCAGGTTGAGTTAGACAGGTTTCACTGTATACCGTGTTGCAGAGATTTCATGATTTTGCAATCTCTAGCTGTATTTAGAGATTTCATGATTTTGTAGTCCCTAGCTGTATTTAGAGATTTCATGATTTTGCAGTCTATAGCTGTATTTTGATGAGCTTTAGAATGATAACTCGGGTAATGCAATGTTAACAATTCTTCTAATGCCTAAGGTGTGTGCATTTTAGTTGCTTATTACTGTATCTGTGAATTTTTTTTTCCAGCAATGTACCCAACATGGAGGTGCATGCAAGACCACACTAGATGGCTACTATATAGAATCCCTGCTTCTTATTGCTGTGGGCTTTCTGTGGTATATATGGAGGTACAAAAAAGTGAAGGAACTGGACAGACTTAATAAATCGGCCTGGAAATGCTCATAACTTCCACTCACAGTTTAGCTCTTTTAACGCATTCCTGTGTATTGATATTGTGTGATACAATCAGATTTCCAATGTTTAATTTCATCTCTTTCTACAGTGGTGACAGAATAATCATGGACATGCTACTGTACTGCTGTGTATTACATATTAAGCAAATCTGAATCTCACAATTAACAATGGGGTATTTCTTATTCAGATAGTTAGTAAATCACTTATATTTCATGAGGACTTATTTCCACTATCTGTCGAATTCGTCAGCCAGACATGTCCTTTCAAAAGAAACATAACCAGAAATGTTATCTTCTCATCATGTTTTACAGAACTACATGCAGTTTATGTTGCTGTCATTTTGACAGATCATTTGTAAAATAAAATGAAATACAGTATGCATATTATTGTATTGTTTCTTATATCTGCATCATCAGATTCAGTCTTATTGGTCAATGCTTTCTTGGCATATGAAAATAACTAGTTAACGTAAATCTGGAAATTTTTAAGTACATTTCCTTTTACAAGATTGGGTCAAATTGCAACTGTACAGATTAATTTTTGTGTATTTAAATTTTACAAATTAGTTTTTCCACTCAAGGAAGTACTCTACATCATCATAATGGCTTCCTTTTAAAACATGGGTGAAAATATAAATACAGTGCTCCCTCAATATATTGTCCCCCATTATAATGTCGCCCCCGCTTATTGCCTGAAAATTCTAAAGAACAGATTTCCTCCCATGTTAACACCCGTTATAATGCCACCCCCGCATAACGCTATTTGCCACTGCTTTTTACAAAATGGTCAAATTTTATAGGGCTTATCCTTGATAGTAATGCCAACTACCTGACATCCATCCGTAATCACACCTGTACTTTGATATTGGGACAGTTTGGACAAGGTATGCAGGTGGCTAGGTTAATTACTAATAATTGCCGAGTTAAACTCGAGATAATTTTTATACAAAAGAGAGTCCAAATAGCTTTACGGTATTGACTTTCTTTTGACTGCTCAGTAAATTGTCCATAATGGTGAATTCATTATAATGCCACCCCCGCTTCATTGCCCAAATTCGTCTTGAACAAAAGTTGGCAATATATCGAGGGAGCACTGTATATATGAACCAGTAATATTTATCTATTCATTTAAAAAATCATCGCCTAGCTGAGTATTGCCATGAAGTATTAAGTCAATAATTGCAACTATATTTTTGTCTCCCCCCCCCCCCCCCCCCCCCCCCCCAAATCTGAAAAGTATTGAAAGGGTTTTTATTAGTTCACCTGAGCTGAAAGCTCAAGTGAACTTTTCTGATCGCCTGTTGTCTGTAAACTTTTTACATTTTCAACTTCTTCTCCAGAACCACTGGGCCAATTTCAACCAAACTTGGTCAAAAGCATCCTTGGGTGAAGGGCTTTCAAGTTCATTGAAATGAAAGGCTATGTCCCTTTCAAAAGGTAGATAAATCACAAAAATAGGGTGGGTCATTTAAAAATCTTCTCAAGAACTAAATCATGGCCCCCGGGGGTTGGATGGGGCCACAATAGGAGATCAAAGTTTTACATACAAATATATAGGAAAAATATTTTAAAATCTTCTCAAAAACTACTGGGCCAGGAAAGTGGAAATTTACATGAAAGCTCCCTGACATAGTGCAGATTCATGTTTGTTCAAATCATGGCCCACGGGGGCAGGATGGGACTACAAGGGAGGATCAAAGTTTTACATACAAATATATAGGAAAAATATTTAAAAATCTCCTTCTCAAAAACTACAGGGCCAAGAAAGTGGAAATTTACACAAAAGCTTTCTAACAAAGTGCAGGTTGAAATCTGTTAAAATCATAGCCCCCAAGGATAGGATGGGGCCACAATAGGGGATCAAAGTTTTACATACAAATATATAAGGAAAATCTTTAAAAAATCTTCTTCTCAAAAACTACTGGGCCAGGAAATTGGAAATATACATGAAAGCTTCCTGACATAGTGAAGATTCAAGTTTGTTAAAATCATGGCCCCCAGGAGTAGGATGGGGCCACAATAGGGGATCAAAGTTTTACATACAAATATATAGGAAAAATCTTCTCCAGAACCACTGAGCCAGAAAAGCTGAGATTTACATGAAAGCTTCCTGACATAGTGCAGATTCAAGTTTGTTGAAATCATGGCCCCCGGGGGTTGGATGGGGCCACAATAGGGATCAAAGTTTTACATGTGAATATATAGGAAATATCTTTAATTATGAGCCAAGGTGACTCAGGTGAGCGATGTGGCCCATGGGCCTATTGTTCCCAATTGTCTGTGAATTACAAATGGAAATTAATTTCAGGGAAAATTAAATGGAACCATATGATGTAATGTAATTGTACATAACGTAATGTTCAGGGGAAGTATCTTGATTCTCACAACTTACAATGACAAGAGTCCCATGATTTGGATATACATGTATTTGTATTGAGAATCCCCTATACACTGCACTAAAATCTCACCAAATACGAGAAAGTTTCATTGACAATTTTTTTCATGCCACCATTCTGCCTATAATCCTTGATATTCAAGCATCTTTATAGTAATTTAGATACAATGGCCTGTAAGGTTACAATGTGGCCACAATTGCAGTTTACGTTTTAAATCGGAAATGGTTGGAAAACTCATTAAAAATATTTTTAAGGACACAATGTGCAAGCAATGATCAAAATTTTGTTTTCCTTGGGTCAGGACGGGGTCATATTTGAGTTTTACACGAGAAGTTGCGGCTCCTCAGGTGAGCGGTGTGACCTGTAGACCTCTCTTTTTATTTTATTTTAATTTTTTTTTTATTATTTTCACTTTTAAAAAGAAAAAAATGAACACAATAGGGTTATTTCACAGAGTCTCCACTATGAACTGGCTACCAGTGTACATCATCGTCATCTGTAGAAGATAAGCAGTTAGCTAAGTGACTGTCCACACCAAGCATGGTGAAACTGCAAACAATGAAAGAAAATAATAAATGTCAAATGTACCATTTAGTATATATAAAAATCTGATAGGAGTTCCATACTGTGAGTATGATTCTATCTATTTAGTTGTACATGTACCTACTAATGAGTATATTGAGTATGAAAACCTGCAAAATGTGATATTTTTTCTTACTAAAATGATACAGCTTTAATGTCATTTTGTTAAATGCAGTGACATGCTATACTTTACCCCATACCTTGAATCAAATTCCTTGTTGCACATTGGGCACTGTGATATGGTGCTTTTACTGGGAGATGGTTCGAGTTTTATTTCTGGTAAGGGTGACCTCCCTTTCTTTGCTTGCTGGACTGAAGTTTTAAGCAATTCATCTGTAGTCAGTGTTGTGCACTAAAAATTATAATTTTATTTCTATATATTGTGTAAATGTGTAGTCATCCTTATCAAATATTTCTATCCTGTACACCTGCAGATGACTAAAAACAAGAAATAAATATTTTCATCCACTCACTTAGTTTATAATACTGAAATCATCCACTCACTTAGTTTATAATACTGAAATCATCCACTCACTTAGTTTGTAATACTGAAATCATCCACTCACTTAGTTTGTAATACCGAAGTCATCCACTCACTTAGTTTATAATACTGAAATCATCCACTCACTTGGTTTATAATATTGAAATCATCCACTCACTTAGTTTATAATACTGAAATCATCCACTCACTTAGTTTATAATACTGAAATCATCCACTCACTTGGTTTATAATATTGAAATCATCCACTCACTTGGTTTATAATACTGAAATCATCCACTCACTTGGTTTATAATACTGAAATCAATCCACTCACTTAGTTTATAATACTGAAATCATCCACTCACTTGGTTTATAATATTGAAATCATCCACTCACTTGGTTTATAATACCGAAGTCATCCACTCACTTAGTTTATAATACTGAAATCATCCACTCACTTGGTTTATAATATTGAAATCATCCACTCACTTGGTTTATAATACTGAAATCATCCACTCACTTGGTTTATAATATTGAAATCATCCACTCACTTGGTTTATAATACTGAAATCATCCACTCACTTAGTTTGTAATACTGAAACCATCCACTCACTTAGTTTATAATACCAATACTGCACATGGTATATACAGCTTGTTTAATTTAGACTGAATTCAGAAGTAAGTAAATAGGAAGACATCTGCACTAGCAGTGAATCTCTCTCACAGCATTTAGTTTGTAACTCACATTTTGTGTGAAGTCATTGGGAGGTGGTTTACGTTTCCTGCACAACTGGCACATGGGTGGAAAAGATGAAGTGTCTGTTGACCTCTCCACATCGTCACGCTGCAACTACAAACATTACACCAGTTCTGTATCGACCAGATTTATAAGTGTGACTCTACCCACAGACAGATGTCACGCCAGATTTATAAGTGACTCTATCCAGACAGATGTCACGCCAGATTTATAAGTGACTCTACCCAGACAGATGTGATGTCATGCCAGATTTATAAGTGTGACTCTACCCACAGACAGATGTCATGCCAGATTTATAAGTGTGACTCTACCCAGACAGATGTCATGCAGTGGTTCCTATACCTGTCTACCATGCAATCACACATGGTCATACCTACTTGACATTGACTTGAAAAGAATGGATTTTGTGAAAATTTCCATGGAAATTAATCTCCTGTTTCAATTTGAACTTGTATATATACAATGAAGGTATTGATTTTCAGATAAGAGGTAATGTATATTGTGTAATTTTTGCATCTGTTCAGGAATATTTAGCAGAATTTTCTTAAACAAGAAGCCCTTGGGCCTTAACACAATAACAGTCACCTGAGTATCGTGCTGATCCGCATGATTATATAGTAAGTAAGCTGGTCAAAGTTTCTTCATTATTCATTGTTAAAATAAGACACAAATTTGCAGAAAATCTTAGTAAAACATATAAACTTAGGTGCAATTGTCAATCTAATTAAAATCAGACTTCTTAGATCCGCACCTTATACTCTGCGTAGAGTATACGGCACAGATCCAACAAGCCTGATTTTAATTAGATTGGGGCATTTGTATAATTTCGAAGGAAAACATGTTGGAGACCTATAAGGACTTAAAACTTAAGACTGTGAATCTATGAAAAACTAACTGCACTAAAACAACTTGATGCACAAAACACACCACGTTTTGCTACATTCAACACTTGTGATATCGAACCCGAGCATCAAACTCGATCACAAAAGCAAATCGCAAGTCAAATGTGTCCTATGTCCTTGTTTGATCACATACCTATGTCAACAAATGCGAGTTTGTATCATATAATGATGCCTGTATATCATTGATGTCAACTGATGCATTTCCTGCTGTTTAATTTTACTTTGTGATGTTTCTTGCAATTAGTATGTGCATTCTTATGTAAAATTTGGACCCCTATTTTAGGCCAACTCTTAACTCCCGTTGGTCATGATTTGAACAAACTTCAATCTGCATTACCTACAGGATATACTTGCATATCAATATTAGTAATCAAGGCGCTGCTGTTATAAAGAAGATTTTTTTCAATATACACTGTATTCACATGTAATAATTTGATTTCCTATTCTGGACCCACCCTATCCCCAGGGGCCACAACTTTAATCAACTTGAATCTGTGATACCTGGAGATGCTTGCATATCAATATGACTCATCATGGCCCTGTTGTTGTTATTGAGAAGATTTTTAAATATTATTCCTATATAGCCCCATGTAAAACTTTGATCCCCTATTGTGGCACCATCCTACCCCCAGGGACCATGGTTTAAAGAAACTTGAATTTACACTACATACTACATGTACATATACATCAGGACACTTTCATGTAAATTTCAACTTTTCTGGCCCAGTGATTCTCGAAAAGATCAAATTCCTATTTTTGCCTTTTTTTGATTATCTCCCTTTGGAAGGGGGGGGGGGGTATTGCCCTTCGTTTAAACAAATTTGAATCTCCTTCACCCATGGATGCTTTGTGGCAAGTTTGATTGAAATTGGACCAATGGTTCTGGAGAAGAAGTTGAAAAAGTGGGAAGTTTATGCATGACTCAGGTGAAACCTTAGCGTTTACTTTTGGTACAATTTCATTTACAAGTGTATCATTTATATGAATAGAAATTTTGGTGCTTTAATTTTTGGTGTATTTCATTCATCTGTTAAAAAATCAAAAAATTTCCAGCACCAAACTTACCAGATCTACAGTATTTTCTAAAAGAAACATACCTTTGGGGAGGACACATATGCCGGGAATGGTGTCTGTCTCGTCTGTAGTGGTGGTTCAATTTTTTCAGAATGAATGATTTCCAGTGGCCTTTAAAAAGTTTACAATCATCAAAATAAGAAAAATTTAGTGAATTTGTGGCCCCAGCTTCAAGGCACTTTGTAATGGTAGAATATTAGATACAGCATTATTACTTCAAGGAGGAGCGCGGGTTCGAATCCCGCTCGCGCTGGTAAGTGAGAAAGTTTCCCAGTTTACTTTCGGAAGGTCGGTGGCCTCTTCCCAGGTACATTGTATCTGGGTTCTCTCTTCCACCAATAAAAACTGGGCGCCACCAGATAACTGAAAAATTGTTGAGTGTGGCGGGGAAAAAATTCAAGGAGGAATCGTCGAACTACACTTATTTTGGTTCAAATGCACTTTCTATACAATAGACCTGCGTGTTCAACAAAAATGCTATAGTGACCTTGAACTATGAAATATGACCTTCAAATTTCAATAAAAATCTTAATAACATATAACACTGTGGTACATTTTATTGCTAAAGCAAATACATGTACTGAATTGGATTTATCTTGGATCCAGAAATTTTCTTTTTAGTTTAACCTTTGGACTCGAAATTAATAGAAGTCAACCTAATACCAACATATACTCCAGTGGCAAATCTAAGGGGGAAATATTGGGACTGAAATTGGTGTCCCTTCGATTAAAATTTTTAACAAAAGTAGGTCTGTTTGGGCCATTTTTGGGTCTGCCAACTGCCATCTTCCCTTTATGGCAAAAAAGTTGCAAATTTCATTACTGAACCTCAATAGCTGGTATTTGAGACAACACGTTACAGATAAACATATCCAATACATAAGTTTTGAGATGCATCTGAGTTATTTCCCTTTAAAAGGCATGAATGCACATATGAATACAAATAAATATAGTGCTGTTGTGTATATTACTATCTGCACTAAATTGTACTAGATTGTTCCAGAGCCTCATGTTTATTTCCTCATTGACACCTGTGATCGAGATTGTTCTTATTTTAGTAGAAAGATGACATAATGGTTACATCATTGTCTTTCAAGATTGTACTAGAAAATGAATACACTGAAATTTTTTTGATAGAAAGAAGGCTTTGGTTAGACACTTTCAATGCATTTGGATTTTTTATTTACACTGGGAACTAAGGATTTTTTATTTACACTGGGAACTAAGGATTTTGGAATTAGAACAATAAATCCAAACAGAATCTACACACACAAAAATAGTGACAACTACCATAAGTTAGTATTTTGCTATTAATACCATTTTCTTTCAATTATTAATTGTAAATGAATATTATCAATTCTTTAATTGCCTTTTGTTAGTAAATTCTGCTGCATGTGCTAGATTAAGGGTTTGTTCTGACCCATAACAGAATGTCTTTGTCCCAACCGCAACAGAAATACTGATGTCCGTCCCACTTGACTTTGTGGACGTAATTCCTCAGAAACCACTCAACAGATGTAGTTGATCATATTGCGCCATCATTTTAATTAAACAAATTTTACAGGAGTTATGGGACTTTTGTACATTTTTTGGGGCGGTGAGTACATGGCTACGTTTAGCAATCTTGTAATGGCTGGAAATTCCAAAAAAAAATGAAAGTAGAATGTAAATGTAAGCTTTAAAATATTAAATAAACTTCATTGTTGAAAATACAGGAGGGTATGATGGAACTGCAATGCTTCACACCAGCATACTTATTTCCTTGTATTTTCAAAAATGAGATTCATTTCTTTATAATCAAATACTTGCTTAATGTACGTGAACCTAATTGAGCTATAATCATCACTATCTAATGCTGCAGTAGCCACACTGACTGTAGATCATCTATTATTTTTGGTACACCTTGCCATTTGATTAAGGGGGGAAGGGGGGGGGGGGGGTAACACTATTTGGAAACAAATATTCTGTTTTGTATATGTTGAAAATATATGATATGACCTTTACTCAGAAAATGATATTCTGGCCACTTCATATGTTCAATTTGCAAAATTTTCATGATCAGAAATAAACAAGAGGCCCATGGGCCACATTGCTCACCTGAGCAGCAGTTCCCAGCAATAAACAAGCTTGATCAAGAGCTACATGTATCATTATAATAACAAGCAACCTGGTTCAGAAAAAAAAATTCAAAGGTAAAGACTGAAAATTCATTAATCATCAATCTTAATTGTTAAACAGGTGAGAACCTTCTTGATTTACAGTGTTTATATGGGTATTGTAGGGGTGCATGTGGCAAAGATTTTGATTTTCTTCAATTTTTGAGAAAATTACAGGCTATTGAACTTGGTCAGTTTTGAAGTTTTGAAGAATTATTACACAAAGTACATGATTTGTCTGTTTTTCCCTCCACAGTTTTCAAGTGAGGATCTAATTCTCAACAAAGTTACAAGGTCACATTGACATACTTTGATTTTGGTACCACTTACACAAGATATTTTTTCAACAAGACTTCTATTCATCAAATTTAAATGCTCTTTCACTTGCATTTCAAAAGTCATGGCCAATAATTAAGTTTTTGATAAGACTTCGTAGAACAAAGGTTATTAAATTCAAGCTCACAAGATCAAATGACAGCTGGTATGGGGCCCAAGAGCTGATATGACATATGATATGGATTTTACCAAGTGATATTCTATTCACCATATACTAAAATATTGTATACATACAGTATTAGGTTTGAAGGGAAATCTTTATCTGATGTGGGGTCTGATTTTACATAATCATTATGGTAATTCTATTTATCACATGCTAGTTAATATTTTGCATTTTAAGGTGGCCCACTATACCTTGAAAGAGTTTCTCAAATCAGCACAAAATGAATTAATTATGAAACATATGATGATACATGTAATAAGTATATGTCATTAATTCATTTCTTGTATTTACCTTCTACATTTGTATATGTGTATACTTTCATTTCAGTGGGAATTCCCAGCCATTAAATTCGGTGTACTATGTTTATCAAGGAGTTTTGCATTCATAAGCATGAGGGATTATGCCCATTTATACAATTCATAAAGATACGAAAGGCGAAAACATTGGAAATGCAAATGTATAATGAAATAAATGTTTTTTTCAGTACAAAAGTTAAATTTGAATAAATATATTCTGTTCTGATGGACTCCTAATTATACTAGGCACTCAAGTGGAAACATGAAGTGTAGTGGACAATATATTATTAAAGGGAACTTCTACTGTCTGGTTAGTGAGCTAGCTTTTCTAGTGATGTGGTAGAGTACATGTATATCTGGTTAAGCAACAGCAATCGTGTTCAGACCGCTGTACGTTACAAAAGAGTTAATTGTCAAAGGTTTGATTGATCTGCCCCTAATTTCCCCTAGCTGTTTTACAGGCACAATGTTTGGTTTTTTTAAATGCCTAGTGGGTACATTTTGGAAGTCAAGTGGTATTACAAACAGTAATGACAGAGAATAATCTTATACACAAGTAGCTTTTTAGAATGCCCGGGTTTGAATCCTTGTTGGATAATTTTACAACTAATTTTTCTTAAAATCCAGGATGGATACCTCATTAATATTTGAATGACATAGAAACCATTTCCTGTTAGCAGTTGGTTTATCCACAGGTATCTGAATTTTGATCAATAAATAGGTACAAAAAGAAAAGAGAGAGAGAGAGAAAATACCCTATCTATCCCTTATATAAATACAGATAGGGTATTTTATTCTCTTTTCTTTTTGTATCTATTTATTGACCAAAATTCAGATACCTGTGGTGTATCAAGCATCCTTATTTAGTTTCAAATAATTTTAAATAAATAATAAATACTATAGTGACACCCCCCCCCCCTTCTCTAACATGTCTAATGAATAGACAATTAACATGTCACAATTAGCCTTCTAATTCTACCTGGCTCTAGTTCCTGTCTCTGTGGAAGTCTTTCGGACAGACTGAATTGACGACTTTTCCTCGATAACACCAAGTTTTCGTTTCAAACTGAGTCTCTTCATTTATGATATTCATGCTGCTTTCACTTTATAACTAGTCAAGTGGATCAAACTGTCAAATTATTGCGAAGGGGAAAAAATATTTAAGGATAAGTACAAAATGTAGGCTAATTGATTGCTTTGTTTTTTGGGTTTTTTTGGGTTTTTTTTTTACAATATTAATATGAAAAGGGGTGTTTCTCGACAACATTATGTACAGTATATATATACAAGTACGAAGTCGAAATGTTCATCGAACGAGTAAAAAACTTAATCGATACCGGAAGTAACGTAACCGTGCGGGCGGATATTCTGGTACGGATATACGCACTTGCGAAATGGATCTTTTAGCGAGTTATGATGATGATGGGGATAAATCACAAAGCTCAAATAGTAACAGACAAGACCAGGTATAATTTATAACGTATTTTTAAACAAAATACTCATGTGTTTTGGGGAATACTCTTTTTAAAAATAATGGCAACAGTTCACCTTACCAAGATGGCGACATCAGCCATTTTAACAACGAAAACGGAAGTGAAACGTTGAAACCGTAATATGGTACGTTTTCTACATACGACTATATATAAATTGCTGGGTTTTATTTTTGATTTTTTTTTTATGTGTTTGACAGGTAGAAGTGTCTTCTAGTCTGCAGGCGGAGTGGGAATCGTTTGAGAAAATGATTTCTGGAGATAATGGGGACACAGAGAAGCCTGAATCCGTGCAGGAATTTCTTCAAGCAGGAATTGTGGCGTATCCAGGTTTATTCCAAAACATTGTTGAAAACGAAAAGGAGGAAAGTAAAGAGGATGATAAGAATTCACCAGGATCGTCAGAGGAAGAAGGTAAGAGACCAATAATGTAAATAAAGTATAAATGGCCCTATTTACCTTTAATTATTATATACATACTTTGATATTGAGTTTTGAAGAACTCTTTAAAACATTATTCACATGATGTTCCTTGTTTGATAGCATATATTAAATTATTCTGATACAGTCATGTTCATGGAAGACTCGTTTTGATAAAAGAGCATCAGGTTAGTCACTGAGAGTAACTTTGTGTTGGTAAATGAAACACTTTTTTATATTATATACATCCTGGTATATAGATAAATGTATTGCAACATAAGTAAATTAATTTCTACACGATTTATGATTAAAACAACATATTTTTGAGTAATTTGGTTTTTTTTTTTTCTTTCCAGCCAAAAGTCCCAAAAAATCAAGATCATTTGCTGATGATGTCATGAAGCTGTTTAGATCTGAGTTTGTTGAAAAGGTAAAGAACACAAAAAAATCCTCATTAACAGACTAAATTTTATATAAAAGAAAGAAAAGCATCCAAAAATTTATTTTAATGTCACATTAAACCCGTACAAGTTTTTATTAAATGCTGCCTTCAGACCAGAAAAAACATGCCTAACTAAGATAAAATCAGAGTGCACAACTCTCAAATATTGTTTGTAGGACTCCTGAAAGACTTACTTAGCGGTTGTCTTATCCTTAGGGTAAAATTAAATTGAATGTATTTCTCCATGTCTGAAAGGGTTTACCAGTGCGGTAAGATTATCCCTTGAAATGAAATTAGGTATAGGGTGTTTCTAGCCCCCCTGTCTTAACTTTAGAAAATATGAAAAGAGGTTAAAGGTTATTTTCTTCAATAATCTGACCAACTATCTACATATCAATTAGGTTTACCTTACCATGTGATTGCTGCAAAGAAACACTGATTCAACATAAATTGACGACAAAAATCTCGAGATTTGTTGTCGTTTGGTGGCGTATGGGTAAGTAAACCGAAGAGGAGGTAACCAATGTCGCAATCATTTGTGATGAGATTATACAGTTTCCTGAGCTGGGACAGATTTTATTCCGTTTTCTGTGGACTTTTGACATGTATGTAGTACTATGTACTTCTCGTTTCAAGATGGACATGGGACATGAAAATGATATTGGGAAGCCCATTATAATTTTTTTACCTGGTAGAAATAATAGTTGTTGACATTTCTGAGACATTGGGGAGCCCCAATGAGTTGAAGGGATGATATTGTATCACAATGATATTTTGTTTTAATTGAATTCTGATATTGTATAGTAATATCACTTCTTTTTATCTATGATTAATCAACTTACCCTTAGGTATTTGACCAAAGTGACGTATTAGTACATTGTGAATACATTATCCTGAGTATTTCATAAATGATAGAATATCATTTTTTCTGTTTGTTTTGCAAGAGGTTTAATATTCTTTGGGCTCAAATTACAGATACCTGTATATGTAGTGGGTTCTTAACATAGTTTTCTTAGATGTACATGTATAGCATGATATTTTCAGGTAATATGGAGCAATGTTTTAGAAATTTTTAGTTCTGTTTGTTCTTGACAGGAACTAGATATGCCACCCAGAGCGAGGTCATCCTCTCATTCCTCCCACTCCTCTAGATCCTCCCACAGCAGCAGGTCGGGCTCAGCTTCTCCATCCCCCAACAGAGAGGAGGACAAAGAAGATCAGGAGGAAGAACCAGACCAGGGAACCAGTAAAAAAGAAATCGAAGACAAGAGGAGATCCACAGGGAGTCCATCCAGAAAGAAGCGGTCCAGATCTAGGTCAAGGTCACATCGTAGGCATAGGTCAGACTCGAGGAGAAAGTCTCGCTCTAGTCGCTCAAGATCTAGATCAAAACGTAGGGTATGTTGATTGAATGTGCATGTTTCCTGTTTTATGTTTGATAATTTTAAGGTCTCTTTTGTTCAATGCGAATGCTTTTCCAGTATGAAGTGGTATTTTTATCCCACAAATTTGGAGATCAAAGGGCTTTGTTTTTATCTCTCTGTCTCTTAACCTGTTTAAAATATTTATCCTGCATCATGTTTTAAATTAAACAAGATATTTACCTCATACATCCTGAACGGAAAGAGGAATGTCCAAGTTATGTGACCAATAAAGGTCGTTGACATTAAGGTCAAATTCGTTACCATTTAATGCTGGTGTGTAAGAGGATATGGTGTCTCTCAAATGTATTTTGTTTGAATCACAGGCAATTGTGTCGGCTAATTTGGATACCCTATATTAAGAGGTCTATACCTTTATTCTTTAATAGTGAATTTGAACCCAGGCGATTCAATTGCCTGTGGTTTGAATTGGGAAACAAATGGATATATCATGATCGTTCAGGGTGGATAAGAAATTATTTCATGTTTGACGCAAAAGTCTGTTATGGATGAAACTGTACACTAAATAAGATCAAGATTGGATGTCATCAGAATCAGTCAAATTTAACTCCTTCTAGGATTGAAAAAAAAATTGCATATGTTACTCATTAGAGTCATTGGGAAACTAAAGCAAAAAATGTTTTACAGAGTAGAGAAAGGAAAGACCATTCATCACATAGAAGACGCAGACGAAGCAGATCTCGGGACAGAAAACGGAGAAGGCACTCCTCAAGAGATCGACATAGACACAAAAGAGATAGGCGGAGGAGTCGAAGTCGAGACAGGCACCGCAAAAGGAGCCACAGGAGTAGGTCGAAGCATCGCAGCAGGTCACCACACAAACACAGGTAGATTATGAAAAGCACTTAGTAAATTAAAATCTCAAACTGTAGTAGTATTTCTCTCTTTTTTTTAAATATTGAGTTGTGTTCACCTGAAATCAACCATGTACTGTAAGACTTGCTAGATACAAATGCGGTTTTTGAATCAATTAGCAAAAATAATATGGCTTTGTACCAATTTCTTTGTAAGTAAAATGCTATTTTCTTTTTTTACTGAATATGAAAAGTATACTGATGTAATTCACATAACGAGTTTAGATTTAATCTAGTGATATATTTATCTTGTCTGAAAGCTCGTCAGATGTCCGACTTTTTAAGAACCACTGGGCTAATTTCAGCCAAACTTGCTACAAAGCATTTTTGGATATAGAGGATTCAAGTTTGTTTAAATGCATAGTTGCATCTTTTTTCAAGGGAAGATAATTACAGCTCTATGGGCCAATGTTCATCTATAATTTTTTTTCAAAATGTACAGAATTACTTTAATGCAGCTGAAATAATTTTTAAAGTTATTAACTTTCCCATAATTGCTTGCTTGAAAACATTTGCATGTTAAAGAAAACAACGAGAAGATTATTTAAAAAGCAAATATAGTGAGAATATTTGCTGCTCATGAATCCTGTATAGGCGTCTGTTGATAGTCCTAACATATGTATATAACTCATACACAACTCTAAATTCATGTTTGAAAGAGCATAAAACTACAAATTATTAAAAGGCATTTGATATTTTCATTTCTCTTAAACTTATGGCACTATTCTGTAGTAACAAAATAAACAGATAAGACCACCAATGATCTTACCTATGAAAGTCTGAACTGGACACATGACTGACACTTGATTTATCTTCTGAATATGCATTAGAAATGACTGCTTGTTTGTCAATACCAATTTAAAACCCAAAAATCCTGGTTAAAATGGGTGAAATAATGTATCACATGTCGTACAGTCTCGTAAGTACATACATGCTGTGGGTAGTTTGTATAAGAATATACAAAAAATTGATTAAAACGAATTCTTTTCAAGAGTAAAAGGGGGTCATACTAAATCATATCTAAATGCAAACACTCCTAACTTATGTGGATTCAATGGTTGGTTTTATGTGAGTATAGTCAGAGTCTTATTGTTTTTGTCCTGTAAATCTGTTCAAAACTTTTAACTTTGTTCATGAATTTTAAATGGTGAGTGATAGGGCTCTCATAATCCATATGTGCATTCCCTGTGACAAGACCTTTTTCATGGCACCAAAGTTTTTAACCTTTTCACTGGAGTTTGACCTGCTCTTAAGAATACCTACATGTAACCTATTCAATGTCTCCTGAACTATGTAGGTTTGAACTTTTTTGTATAGGCCAAGACCTTTTATTTATAATCTGGCCTCTAATTCAGAACAACAAGGTCATATTAGTCATTGGTATTGTGTGAATTCAAGTTCAGTTATGTTGTGATCCATTCGAGGCTATAATAGTGGGTCAAAATTATTTAGGGTATAAAGATTGGGGGAGGGGGACAACAGCAGGGCAATGGTGACTCAGGTGAGCGATGTGATCCATGGGTCTCTTGTTTATTTAAACATTTAGATCAGGGAAGAGCCGAAGTCGCAGTAGAGAAAGAGTACATCGTCCTGCACCACCAACAACCAAGCCTGAGGGAGAGAAACATCTGACCTTCAAGGAAAAGATGAGACAGCAGTTGTTAAAAGCCAGCAAATACTTGCAGGCAGGAGAAGGACTAGAAAATAATGGTATGTTTTGACAGTTCTCTCCAAAGAATATTTTGTTAAAGTAATTCAAATGTGCATGTTGTACAGTGAGACTATGTAGCAAGTTAGCTAAAACTTAATTCTATAGTCCCTTGGGGATCCGGGTTAGAGTAGGTCCTTATTACACCTTTCTTGTCATAAGAGGCAACTAAATGGGGTGGTTTTTGAGATGAAACTGCAAATACTGAGGTCCAATGTCACAGCAGATGTGGCACAATAAAAAACCCTCCCTGCTCAAAGGCCGTGAGCACTGGACACGGGTCTAAATGTTGTAGCCCTGTGTCAGTGGAGTAACCAGATTGTAAGTGTGAAACACACGAGGAAAACACTCAGAATATCAACCTTACAGAACTATGTAGTATTCTGAATGGTGTGATATTTCCAAAGCGAAAGTTGTCCAAGACGCACAAACACATTATTAATAAGTGAAGAGTCTGACTGACTGGGAACTATAGCTTTTGTTTTAGATACATGTAAGTTGTATGTGAAAAATTCTAGAACATAGAGTTCCTAAGTTTAATGGGGCAACTGTGAAAAATTGGTATGGGGAAAGGGTCAATATTCCGACTTAAAATACATGACGTACTGATATGAAAAATAAAATGTATATTTTAATGTGCATGGAATTCTGCATGCTTGTCAAATTTTAATGTTGAGTGGGTAAAATACTACTGACAGATATCAGCTGGTTAAGAATGAGTCAGACTGGTGTGGAACCATTTAAACATTTTAGAATGACAAAGAATTTTTGGGGGAGTTGTTTACCTTTTCTAACATCTTTATGAAATTCAGATTGTTAATAAGACATTAATTGAATTTAGGGACTCCAAAGGAGAAACCGAGCAATCTTCCATTAAGTGATGGACACAAAAGATTCTTTCAAGCAATGGCCTTGTCCACCCAGTCTAGTGTGACTCCTCAGGTGGCTCTGCTGCATACGATGGCAGCCATGCACCAAAAGGTAAGTACTTAGTATGAGTATGAATTCACAGGGTGAAGTAACGTAAGATAATGCACAAAAAAAAATAATTATGCCTTCAGAATTATTATATGCCTGACTTTTGACAGGCCTTATTGTGGTATGGGCTTTCCCATCCATCTGTCTGTTAGTTTCAAAGTATGCGTCAGGTACACACAGTTCCAGACTGGAGTATCATGTATCCTAGTGAGTCAGGTACACACAGTTCCAGACTGGAGTATCGTGTATCCTAGTGAGTCAGGTACACACAGTTCCAGACTGGAGTATCGTGTATCCTAGTGAGTCAGGTACACACAGTTCCAGACTGGGGTAGTGATGCACTTTGTTTTTACATTTGATTATGGTTGTAGGCTCAAGAAATGACTGGGGTTGCTGTACCGAAGTATTACAACCCAGCAGCTGTCAATCCATTGAAGTATGCAGAGCAAGTCCAGAAAAGGAAATTACTATGGTCCAAAGCTAAGGAGCACAAAGAGGTGTGTTTTAAAATATAGGATCTTCAGATGACTATTGTTGCCACAAGTCTCTCCGTTTAAATTCAATATAATCTTCTCCATCAAAGATTGGAGTATGTAGATATCACGGTGTCTATATTTCTGTTCCACTTTGTGTCTTGTTCAGAATTTTGTAATATTGTCATAATGGTAATACTGTAGATGTTCACAGATGTCAGACATTATCAATGTCATGATCCTGAATCAAGATCGTATAGATAAGGTCATTGCTATCAACTAGTTTGAATATGCCCTGTAAGAGTATATCTTCCAAAGCCAAGAATATGCAACATGAAGCAGACATGAAGAACATCAAACATTTTTATTCTGTATTTTAGGACAAGGAAAAGGAATGGCAGCATACAGCATTTAATCAGGATGACAGTGGAAAGATTGCCACAAAGTTTAGAAAGTTAATGGGAATTAAACATGAAGGTGGAGAGGATGAGAACGCATCAGAACTGACAGAAGAACAGATAAAGAAACGAGAGGAGTTCTTTTCTAGACTGGACAAAGACTATGAGTTTGCTCGCATGACAACACACACTCAGAGGGGAGTGGGTCTGGGATTCTCCTCACAGGGTATTCAGCCTCCGTGAGGTGTGGCAATGTTCATTTGTGATAAGTGTGCTTGTTTTGACTGGAACTTGTGTAACAGTTGTGAAAGAATTATCTATATAGTTTGATGCAGTAATAGTGTGACCTCAATCCTTTCAATTAAAAACAAAGTTAGACCCTCTAACATATGTGGACAATGTACAACAAATAGTGGAGTCATTTTGAGCAATAGTTACCTATTAAACCAGAAAACTTGTGTGAAGAACTGTAATATTTATTGCAGAATGACCAATGAAGTGGATGTATTGGTTCTTTCTTGAAGAAAGTTTTGTTATACATTAAAATTTGTTTTATATGAATCTAATGTGTTGCAGATATCTAAGCGCATTTTAGGTTGTTCGGGTGAAGTTTGTTTCAAACTCTTCACATCCTCTAGTAACTCCAGAACCAGGCAGTCTAGGCTATTGCTTTTTACCAGACTTTATAAAGGCACCCCATGGGTGATTGGGATTTTAGTCTCATCAATTGAAAGTTAGCATGTTCAGAGATGATGATATTGGAAATCGTCTTGTAATGCCTATTGACGTATATTTTCTAACCACGACTGGAGAATCTGCAATAGGAATGATGAAGTTAACATGGTGGTCTGTGGTGAAATTCTGATGATTTATTGCACTACTACTGAAGTTTTCAGGTGATGCAATAAGTGAACATCCTCATGTAGATTTGGGGGTTCCTCAAACTTCAGTTCATTGCTCATTTGGTCACAGCGGGATCAAACATTAGGATTATATCAACTGCTTTGAAGAGAGTTAACTAGACTGTGCATCGACATATTTACTACTTTTGCATCAATCTCGGAATGCAGACGTTTGATTTATATTCAATGACAAATGCTCTTCAATCATTTATGAACGGTGAAGATAATGAACTGTGATCAATATCGTAACTCCTATAAGGAATACAAAATAAAGAGTTGGGTAAACACGGACCTCTTGATATACCTGAGGTAGGATCAGGTGCCTAGGAGGAGTAAGCATCCCCTATCGACCGATTACACCCGCTGTGAACCCTGGGTGTTTTGATCAGGTAAACGGAGTAATCCGTAATCAAAATCGGTGTGCCAGGACGGCCTAACAATCGGTATGAAACAGGAATGGACTCTGTGATAAGTTATATGGGCAAACTAGATTATTATAATGAACAGAATTTTCGAAATGCTGACTTTAAACGAGACTGTAGAAACTGTCAAGTTAATTAGATCCCAAAGAAGACGCGAAAGAATATTTTTCGTACACGGCGCCTTGATGCATAGGCAAGCCTGAATAATGGGCCAAGAACTTGAATGAGAAGACATTTTCGCGCCAGCACAGGAACTGGTGATTTTGTCTGTAATAAGAATAGTAGGGGTTTATACCATACCACCCACTAATTTTTTAAAAAAAAAACACCCTAAAGGAGGAGGTGTTATGGCATAAACCCCCTACTATTATTATCATAGTTCCGGTAATGCAAGCTAGGAATTTAAAGTAAAAATGATTTAGCAATTACACACTGTTTTAAATTGCGAATATGCCAATTTTGGTTGGTAAATTTTAAAATAAGATATAGTGTATTCCGAATCTCGCGATTTTTGGGATTACTTCATTAACTCACTATCCTTGGCGAAGAAATTAACTTAAACTCAAATAATTGAAAATATTTTTAGTTATTTGAGATATCATCAATTCGTTTGATGCACGCAATCTCTTTAAACAACCAATGATGTATTCAGTTCTGAATATTACGCGCATTCATTGAGTTGGTGTTCTCTTCAAATGAATTGATGATATCAACACTTGAATTGATGCGCGCTCCAATGTCAATTGAAGATAGCGATAATTTATTTAATGTGCGCATCAATTCAAATAATGCTTTATTCAAGGCATGGCCCCCGGGTAAGGACGAGGCCACAATAGGGGATCAAATTTTTACATGCGAATAAATAGGGAAATCTTTAAAGCAATACACGCTGTAGTTGACGGCATTTTTTCAACTATCCAATAATGCATCAATAAATCCTATCGGTATAATTAATATTGTCCCCACGATCTGAAGAAAAAATCAGCTAAATAAACAAGGGAATATTGTTTTAGAGCGTACCTACAATGGGCGTTTCGTATAAACCGCCATTGTGTCGTATACACGGACATGGAAACGATGATTGCCGAACATAATCGGGTTTCTGAGACGGAGGTCATATTCAAAGATGGAGACTGACGTGAGTAACTACACATTTCGTTTGTTTGAAATATTACATTGTTTCATGAATGACAAGAAGTACTATAAGTGTTAGAAAGTAATAGAGACGCAAATGTGCCACTCAAATGAAATTTTGATGGTGAATTTTCTATAAAATTGGCATGTTAAATTGTTTTCAAATCTGACATGTGCTCAGTGCCTCTCCTTCGCATTTTTCCGAACTGGTGACCTCCGGGGTCAATGCACATTGGAAATTACGAGCAGGAATTACTGACAGGATGACAATAATTCATGAATCGAAATTTTCTGCTTATTTGACGGGTTTATTCCTTCGGATTCACTCTGATTCTATTAAGTTACATAATTTATATTCAATCACAACTATGTTAAATATTAATTTTGTTCTTTCATTTTTCTGGCCAGAAAAATAAAAAAATTACATAAACGCTTCCTGAAATATAGTAGATCCAAGTTTATGCAAATTATGGTCCCAGGAGGTAGGAGAGCAAAGTGTTAAATGCTGATATATAGGACCAATCTTTAAAAATATCCTTTGAACTATTCAAGCTAGGGATTTCATTTGTTGTGTGTGCATTTTTTTACGGTAAGACGTTTCGTGTAATGCAATGGTGTGTAATTTTGTGACCTTGACCTGGAAGTTTGACCTACTTTAAATAAAAATCTGACCTATTCAATATGTCCTGAACTATTTAAGGTAGATCTTTCATATCTTGCATGTTTATTTCTTGTGGCAAGATCTTTCATTTCATTTTGACCTTGAACTTGGAGTTTGATCTACTTATAAACATAACGTATTAAATATATCCGGAACTTCATGTATTTTAGGTGAAGCTTTCATTATTTGTATATATATGATGATTGATTGATTGTATCTTTCTTAACGTCTCGCTCGAGAATTTTTCACTCATATTGAGACGTCACCAAGACCGGTGAAGGGTTTCAAAATTTAGGTCTATGCTCGGCGCCTACGGCCATAGAGCAGTGAGGGTTCTTTAGTGTGCCACGGGTCATCCGTTTTTAAGGTCATCTCCGTGGAGGACCCGTGACATTCACACCTGATGCTGAGCGTTTGGCGATGGAACTGTCACTACCTGTTTTAACGACTTCGGATTCGAACCCCGGCCTCCCACATGCGGGGCGAATGCTCTAACCTCTCGGCCACCGCGATGGTTTATTTGTGTACATATTCTTAATGACAAAGCCTTGTACACAGTGGTGTTTGATCTTTTGACCTTGGAGTTTGACCTACTTTTTAAAAATACCCCGACCTATTCAATATCTCCCGAACTTTTTAAGGCAGAGCTTTCACATTTTGTATATAGATCATTTATGGCCAGACCTTATTATTTCATGACGTTTGACCTTGACCTTGGACCTATATTTTAAATCTCTGACCTATTCAATATTTCCTGAAGTATTTGAGTTAGATTTTTCACATTTGGATTTCTTATGGGAAGACCATTCATTTCATATTATGACCTTTTATCTTGTGACTTTGGAATTTGACCTACTTTTAAGAAAACGTTACCTGTTGAATGAAAGGTGAAGATAACGAACAGTGGTTCGAATCCCGCTCGCGCCGGTAAGTGAGAAAGTTTCCCAGTTTACTTTCGGAAGGTCGGTGGTCTCTTCCCAGGTACATTGTATTTGGGTTCTCTCTTCCACCAATAAAAACTGGGCGCCACCATATAACTGAAAAATTGTTGAGTGTGGCAGAAAACATCAAAAACAAACAAACAAACAAACGAACAGTGATCAATCTCATAACTCCTACAAGGAATACAAAATAGATAGTTGGGCAAACACGGATCCCTTGGCACACCAGAGGTGGGATCAGGTGCCTAGGAGGAGTAAGCATCCCCTGTCGACCGGTCACACCCGCCGTGAGCCCTATATCCTGATCAGGTAAAAAGAGATATCGGTAGTCAAAATCAGTGTGCCAAGAACGCTTAAAGGACACAACGCATGTTTCTAAACTTTTTCATTTTTTCAGCAAAATTAACTCTTTTTATGCCTAAAACTACTTTAAATGTGTTTTAAATGAAATATTTTGCGTAGTTTTCGAGTTTGAAAGCGATGAAATTCAAATCTTGCGATATGCATATTTTCTTTCGCTAGTTTACGCGCCATTTTGTGTGACGTCATATGCACCCTCGGGTTTGAAAACATCTATTAGCCATTTCAAAAACAGATTAGATTTAATCGACAAAAAACCAATTGTCACGTTAACGGCTTTTAAATAATAATGCATTAAGATGTTTTGTGCCGTGCTCGGGTGTACTAGTTGTCGGTAGAAAGGATTTAGACTTTTTCGAAGGAAGGTACGAAAAAAAAGACGTGGATAATTTTTTTGTTGGAGCAAGAACTTTACCTTAAAAAACACACCCAGTCACCTTTTCAAACATCGCTTGGACAGAGACGCTGATAAACTGCGAGAAAATGGATATATCGAAGCTATAAGCACTGGTAGGCCTATAGCATACATTCTGTTTTGCTCTTCAAATTCAATACACACTTGGATCAACTGACCTTCACCTTGTAACAACATATATGTAACTTCTACCAACAGGTAGATTTACAACGACAAAGAATAAAGATACAAAATAATTGAACTTTTAATTATACAAATAATAGAATATTGTATTTCCTAACTTTAAATTGAATTATAAAATTATTTCTTTATTGAACTCGTAGCATCTTGCGTGCGTCAGTAGGCTATATATCGCCGTGCTCCCACTTCGTACTTCCTAAAGACGTGCAGATCACAATTCAAAAATAGTAATAAGATTGCTTTATCAAAATAAAATAATGTGATTACCACTTTAAATTTGAATATTTTTATTGATTTGTGTGTGTGTTGTCTTTTTCTTTCTTTCCGAAATGCACGCGTGACAATAGCTTGGCATAGGGCCTAGTTGTCAACAATTTAACGTATCATAATTTGTCTAATCCAAAAATAAATAATGATTGCACTGTTTATTTTAGAAAAACAGCGCCAATTACAGATGTATAAAGGAATAACATCCCCAAACAGTTTGTAGACAGCGGCCCATATAAACATTATTTACTCACAATATTGCCGATTTCATACACGCTTTACTCGCTATATTTGGGTATTTACATCGTTATATGTGTGCACTGGTGGCGAACACATATAAAACTCGGACACTTTATCAACATCGATTTAAATGTTGCCCATAGTAAATTAATTAGGCCCCTAAAAGTTGAGTTTTTAATAATATCTCGCAGTACTTTCACAATCCGAAGGGCGCATGTGACGTCACTGTACCACGTGACTACCTACCTAATTAACTTGACTTTTTGAAATCGGGGCTTAGATTTAAGTCTGTATTGTGGTTAAATATCGCAAAATCTCGGCGAACGAACTATTAGAATTAATTACTATAAACATAAAGAAGACAAAATGCATGTAATATTGTATACTTTGAAAACATGAGATGTGTCGGTATGAAACACGTCTTCGGAAGTATTCAAGGTAGGGTTTTCATATTTTGTATATATATTCTTTATGACAATACTTTGAAATTTGACCTACCTTTAAGAAAACATAACCTGTTAAATATCTTCGGAACTGCACAAGATATGGCTTTCATATTTTGTATATAGATTCTTTATGACAAGACTTTGAGGTTCAATCGTATTTGATCTTGTTACCTTGACTCACTTTCTTAAAAATCTGACCTAATCAATATCTTCTGAACTATCTTAGGTAAAACTTTCATATTTTGTGTGTATTCTTTATGACAAAACTTTGTTATACTTTGGTGTTGGACCGTGTGACTTTGACCTGGACCTTTGACGTACTTTGAGAGCTTTCAAATTTTGTATATAGATTTCTTATGTCAATAAATCATACCATGACCTATGACCTTGGTTTTATCCAGAACAGCAAGATCATGTTAGTCATATTGGTGTTAAGGCATCTCTGTGTTACCGGGTATGTGAATTCATTTTGAGTTATGTTGTGATCTTTTGGGAATAAGTTGAGGCCACAATGTGGGGTCAAAAATTTTCATGGGAATAAAGATCGATTTAGAAAGTCTTTTCAAAATTAGAACATCTGAATAAAGGCAGGGTAAATATGACTCAGGTGAGCGATGTGGCCCATGGGCCTCTTGTTTATTTTGTGACATTGTATCATGTTTATACCGTGACCCTTTGTGGCTAGGTTGGGCCACAACATGGGTTCCATTAAATTTTCATAGGAATAAAGATTTCAAAAAATCACAATATATAGCTAAACAACAGGGCCAAGATCACTCAGGTAGGCGATGTGGCCCAAGGACGTTTAATTTATTTCATTTCACTTTTCAGAGGAAACAAGAAGTAGCATAAAACAGACAAAATACATATGTTGCTTTCTCTCTCGTGTATGCTGGTGTCATCCTATTTCCAGGGTTGCAGAATGTACTCTTAGACTATGCATGCTACATATAGTAGCACGTGTATACAATCATCAAAGTGAATAAACATGATCGTGCACGTACCAGTATATATGCATATGTAGTATTACATAATTCAAAATTATGCTGATAATCTCGACCCTTTAAACCATGTACCGGGGGATTGTACGTACTTAGCACGTATTTAGTAGCACGACTCGAATGTCAGGGTCATTCACAATAATTGCGTTGTCCTCGTGTTTCACGCCGTATAACTACACTTTGTTTAGACATTTAAAAATGTCTAAGACATATATGTGTGATGCAGCCATGACCGGAATTTAATTGAAGAGGAGACTATGCTTTCTTCTGATGATGGAACTGTGTGCATTAGTTTTGAGACACACTATGACACGAACACACGAGGCAAGTGTTTGGCTGTGTGTGGCTCCTTGGATGTTTTAGGAAACTGGGATGTTAAACAGGCGGTCATGGCAGGTAAAGTCACTATAAAGTTAACGATAGAACTACCATTTCAAATGCATCGTTGCCCGATTTTGAATTACGTTTGAAATTTCGCATGAGGTCTTGGAAAATCCACATGCTCTGAGTATACCTCACAACGTCATAGTTCTCCGTGTCCACTCAGGACCCGGGCCTGACGTTGTGAGGATGACAGAATTTCTACTAACTTAGAGCCCTAACATGGCATTAGGAGAATTACGTACCACAGGTGCCATGGGTGCTTGTGGACAAGACTTTCGATACCCACCCACCCTCCTTTCCTTGTATTTTAAATGTAGTTGGGTATTTCGGGTGTATTTGTATGCCCCCGACCAATTTAGTTTTACCCTTGTTCGTCCTTTCGCGAAACCCAGTTTTCCAGACTTTTTAAAAAGACACCTTGAGATATCGAATTCATTTTTTGAATGCAGGTGTATATTGATGAGTTTTGTTCCCGTTCGTTAATTTTTTTTTTTATGGAGTTGTGCCTCTTTAACGTAGAGAATTTAATGTTACGACCAGTTCTCAAGATTTTTTTCTAAAACGCCTTGAAATATTTATTAGGCTGCAGCTAGCAGTCACTATACTAGCAGGCAAAAACGCCGTAAAGTAAGAAATGCAAACTGACAACTCAACTGTATGACGTACAAACGGGATGATTTCAACTTCTCTATCATCAACTTCCCATATTTATGTAGAAATATCCCAGTATCACTTGCATATGGTGTTTATATATCTCAACTGATTCGATACGCAAGAGTTTGTTCTGCGTATGGTCAGTTTTTAAATCGAGGCAAGCTAATGACAAACAAGTTGATGGTACAGGGGTTTCAACAGTTTCGATTGAAGTCAGCATTTCGCAAATTCTATGGTCATCATAACTATCTAGTTTGCCAATACAACCTATCATCGGGTCAAATGCTGTCTGACGTGTTTCATACCGATTGTTAGACCGTTCTTGGCACACTGATTTTGACTACGGATAACTCCGTTTACCTGATCAGGACTCACGGTAGCTGCAGAACTGTAGCTCTCTGAAAAAATATTTTGACATAACAGAGATGTTATGTCAAAATATTTTTTCAGAGAGCTACAGTTCTGCAGCTAACGGCTGGTGTGACCGGTCGACAGGGGCTGCTTACTCCTCCTAGACACCTGATCCCACCTCTGGTGTATCCAGGGGTCCGTGTTTGCCCAACTATCTATTTTGTATTTCATATAGGAATTATGAGATTGATCACTGTTCGTTATCTTCGCCTTTTATCAAAGTACTGAGAGTACTTAGACGGAATATTGAAAAGTAACTCACAATTATTCAAAATTGATAATTTTTCAAACAATTAATAAACATATTCTTAATTACTGAGTATCAAGTTTCATATTTGAAGGCAATTGATCTTATCTGAAAGTTCCTAACGTTACATCACGGGGGGGGGGGGGGGGGGGGGGGGGGGGGTAATGAATGTTAAAGGGACTGATTCACGATCCCCCCTCCACAATTTTGTTTTTCACTGTAAATGATCAAAATATATAGTCTAATATGTTTAGAAGGTTTCTAAAAAAATAAATTAAGGTTATTCACCACAAAAGAAGAGAGTTTATTATTTGTTTAGAAAACAAAGATTGAGGTGTGTTATTGTTTACGGGGTTTTCAAAATAAAAGGATATTGATCCGAGTTTATTATATATATCACATCTCAAGTATACTTTAGGTAAAATGTGTCATTTAAAAGTTAAAATTTGTGATTGTACAAAATGAAGATGCTTTAAATTACAAAATTAACGTTTCACTGCTTTGTTTGTTTACATAAAAAAAGACTCGAGTCTTTGTTTACATAACACAGAATCAAAGTAATATTGTTCTTATCCTTGCATTCAGACAGTCCAAATTTTTGTTGTTAACATTAAATGAGTTATATTTTTAATTTTTAATATCAAACGTGAAAAACATTTGTTTCGAAACACGTGAACCAGTCCCTTTAATAACAAATTAATGTTTGAAGAGTCCACAAAAGGAGTATACAGGTTAGGAAGTGGACCCTAGGATTTTCCGTCCTAATTTTGGGGCTGTAGGGGTACCACCTGGGACCTTCCAAGGGTGGGACCACTTTTCAGGCCTCTCTAATAGTTGACTATAGGACGTTGGAATAAAACACTGATAAAGGGCTAGAGAACAATGACATCAAAGATATAAAACCCCTACAAGGGGTCACAGAGGCCTTTATGGGCAATTGAGCTCACCTGAAAATTCATGATTTTACATCATGTAGGGGACATAATGAAGGCTAATAACAACTTAACCTTTGAAGAGTCCACAAAACGAGTATGCAGACATGGAAAGGGAACCCTATACACCGGTATTATTTTCCTCCGTCAGTTTGGGCTGTAGAGGTACCACCTGGGACCTCCCAAGGGCGGAGCCACTTTCCAGTCCCCTCCAATGAGTGAATATTGGGTGATGAAAGAAAACAAAGCTGGGGCCTCCCAATGGTTAACAATGTCTCATTCCTATGTAAAGTATATAATAAAATAATATATCATTACTGTCAGACTTTGTATGTGAAAGACTTATTCAGCCACGTCTATACCTGACCGTTGTTAAGCTTTCTGCTCTGATCGATGTTTTCTCGGTTACGATGTGTGTAGACTGACGATGTCTAACGACAATGAAGATATAAAGTGCAGACTGGGAAGTAGTGGATGTGTCCATCTCTTCTTCCTCGAGTTGATCGCCCACGGATCCCCACAGTATGATCGGGAGAAGGGCTTCTGTAAGAAAGCTTGCTATTCTTCATCTGTGGCCGATCGACCCTCGGATCTCCCTCAGTAAAATTGGAGAGACGGTCTTCTTGAAGACTGTTGAGGATGCTGCATAGGAGGTCCGGAGTGGAGCACCAGATCCAGTGCAGAAACCCACCAGCTCTTGCTTCAATTTGTCTAAATAATTTAGATAGTTGCCTAAACTTTCTTTTTATTGGCCTAAAGCAGAAGGATAGTTGTGTGTGCAAATGTATTTATGGCCGAAAGTGTTTAGTTGACTAAGCTCGCACGTCCATGACTTTATGAGAGAACGGAAGACGCGCTATACCAGCCTTTGAGAGGAAGTTGGCCTCTAGCACCGATGTTTTGTGTTGCCGACGACGATGGTGTAGATTTATAGTACAGACTTCCCAGTAGGGGCCCTGCTACACTTGGTTTGTTGCGGCGAGGCGACGATGGTGGTCGACCTTCGGATCCCCTGGGAACGGGGACAGGTACTCTTGAAGATCCGGGGATAGATAGGTCCTCCAGAAGGTAGTGGATGGGTCCATCTCCTCTTCCTCGAGTCGATCGCCCACGGATCTCCACAGTATAGTCTGGGGAAGGGCTTGTTGAAGATAGCTTGCTATTCTTCATCTGTAACCGATCGACCCTCGGATCTCCCTCAGTAAAATCGGGGAGACGGTCTTCTTGAAGACTGTGTTGAGGATGCTGCAAAGGAAGTCCGGAGTGGAGCACCGGATCCAGTGCAGAAACCCACCAGCTCTTGCTTCAATTTGTCTAAATAATTTAGATAGCCGCCTAAACTTCCTTATTTATTGGCCGAAAGCAGGATAGTTGTGTTTATGGTTGAAAGTGTTTAATGTGGAGTTGATCAAGCTCGGACGTCCATGACTTTATGAGAAAGCCACGGAAGACGCGTTAGACCACTGTCTTTAAGAGGTAGTTGGCCTTTAGCACTGATGTGTTATTGTATAAAGCATTACTTGATAAAGTTTAAAAGTATGTGTGTATAATTTGATATTTGTTGAAGACTTGGTTTCCCAGTATTTATACCCTACAGATTCGATCTGATTGAGTAGTGACTGAGCAATAACATTGACTAAAATGTAGCTATTTGATTGGTCAATGTATCGGTAGCTTTCAACCCACTTCCAGATTCACAACTTTAGCTCAAAAAAGGAATACATACACAATATATATATATATATATATATATATATATATATATATATATATATAAATAAAAACACTAAGTTCCAACAACACCCGATACCTAAAAATGTCGGATCCACAACATGGATACAAGGTTAAATACAAAAAATTATACAAAGCACTAAAATGACCAACGACACGAACAACCAGATTATTAAATTTTTCCTCAGGACAAACGAAAAGAATTACATAATGTGGCCAATATCAACAGAGAATAATAACAAAAACTACATATAAATACATCTAGCACTACAACTACACTATTCTACAAACGTATTTACAACACAGACTACATGTTGTTTTATTTTTATTTGTTGGTCTTTAGGCTTGCCAATCATTGTTTAAAGTGGAGTGAATTAAGACATGCTTTATTCGTCCAAAGAGCTGATCCAAAATCTTATATATATATATCACAGAGATATAATACCTAATTCGTTTCAAAAGCAGTCAATAAGATGGTGAAAAATCCTCTTGGAACTTGAGTGATAGACTATGAATATTTAACTGTGAATGATTTGGCCAATTTTAGAATCTTGAAATAACGTGTGATAAATAATCTCTTTAGGTTGTTGCGGCGAAATAAAATAGTTACAGAAAGGTTGGTTTGGGAAATAGTTTTATGGCTCCTCTCGGCAAAAAAAGCTCTTTTCCTTGGCGGCTTCGCTGCCTGGAGAAACAAGTTTTTCGTTTCGGGGTTGGGGTGGGGGATCCCTCATACTCATCCTGTATCTGTAGTACTGTTGTAACAACAGCGATTTTGTTAATCCTTTACCAATTATCTTTGTATTCTACAGATGAAATTCCAGAAAACTCTGGAAAATGGATCATTGCAGTGAAACTACCTGCTAATGTCAAGTTTGAGTGGAAATGGGTTGTCGTTTGGCAAGAAACTCGCACCGCGTTCCGGTGGGAGGAATGTGAAAATAGGGGTACGGAACTCGAAGGACACGACTGCAAATATTATGCCCCATGGAATTGCAACGCAAAGTATCAAATCATCTCAGAATTTCCAGGTTTTTATATATATATATATTTATATATATCCAATAATTTCTTGACTTTTATGCTGCATGACAAATGTTTAGCTGCAGAACTGTATTTCTGTAGGGAAAAAAGGACAGAGTTTCAGGGAGCTCTTATTACAGATCCCTACCCTAAGTGTCAGGGGGCTCTTATTACAGATCCCTACCCTAAGTGTCAGGGGGCTCTTATTACAGATCCCTACCCTAAGTGTCAGGGGGTCTCTTATTACAGATCCCTACCCTAAGTCTCTTATTACAGATCCTTATCCTAAGTGTCAGGGGGCTATTATTACAGATCCCTACCCTAAGTGTCAGGGAGCTCTTATTACAGATCCCTACCCTAAGTGTCGGGGAGCTCTTATTACAGATCCCTACCCTAAGTGTCAGGGGGGTCTTATTACAGATCCCTACCCTAAGTGTCAGGGGGCTCTTATTACAGATCCCTACCCTAAATGTCAGGGAGTTCTTATTACAGATCCCTACACTAAGTGTCAGGAAGCTCTTATTACAGATCCCTACCCTAAGTCTCTTATTACAGATCCCTACCCTAAGTCTCTTATTACAGATCCCTACCCTAAGTATCAGGGGGCTATTATTACAGATCCCTACCCTAAGTGTCAGGGAGCTCTTATTACAGATCCCTACCCTAAGTGTCGGGGAGCTCTTATTACAGATCCCTACCCTAAGTGTCAGGGAGCTCTTATTACAGATCCCTACCCTAAGTGTCAGGGGGCTCTTATTACAGATCCCTACCCTAAGTGTCAGGGGGCTCTTATTACAGATCCCTACCCTAAGTGTCAGGGGGCTCTTATTACAGATCCCTACCCTAAGTGTCAGGGGGCTCTTATTACAGATCCCTACCCTAAGTGTCGGGGCTCTTATTACAGATCCCTACCCTAAGTGTCAGGGGGTCTCTTATTACAGATCCCTACCCTAAGTGTCAGGGGGCTCTTATTACAGATCCCTACCCTAAGTGTCAGGGGGTCTCTTATTACAGATCCCTACCCTAAGTGTCAGGGGTCTCTTATTACAGATCCCTACCCTAAGTGTCAGGGGGGTCTTATTACAGATCCCCCTACCCTAAGTGTCAAGGGGCTCTTATTACAGATCCCTACCCTAAGTGTCAGGGGGCTCTTATTACAGATCCCTACCCTAAGTGTCAGGGAGCTCTTATTACAGATCCCTACCCTAAGTGTCAGGGAGTTCCTATTACAGATCCCTACCCTAAGTGTCAGGGGGCTCTTATTACAGATCCCTACCCTAAGTGTCAGGGAGCTCTTATTACAGATTCCTACCCTAAATCTCTTATTATAGACCCCTACCCTAAGTGTTAGGGAGTTCTTACCACAGATCCCTACCCTAAGCACCGCAATAAACATGTTTTTTTGTTTTGCTGGTAGTTTTGGATTACCTACAAATGAACACTTATATTTCAGATAGAGAATGGACTTTGAAGGATGATGAACAGACTCTTGGAGATGAACATGTTCCTCAGATAACGAATGCTTCGTCGGGCTACTTTACTAGTCTACAATCCCTGATGTCATGGCTTTTTCAAAGTGTCAAAAGTAAATTGGTGGCGTTCTATTATTCAATAGGAGGACTTTTCCGAAGAGACAGTACACATGAGCATAGTGACTGACGTATTAAGTGCATTATGTAATGTTTAAACGAATTAAATGCTTACCTTTTTTTTAATTTATATAACTAAGTTACAATTATGAACCAATATAAGAAAATGTTGCATATTTAGTTATCATTGAATGTTTTTTTTTTTTCCGATGTTGGACGCTACCATATAAGAAGTACCCACGTGACATGCTATCCGACCAATAAGCTGAATGAGTTGAATTGCATTATGGGTTACTGGAAAATACTAAGTGGATTTTACATTTAAAATGCCAGATTTTGTAATCGCTCTTGGAAAGACAATTTTATTCATGCATTTGACAAATGAAACAGGAGGTGACACTTTTCAGATCTCCCTAATGATAGAATATGGAGTGATCGAATGACATAACACTGATCATGAGATAAACAACAAGTTAAGCAGCTTATAAGGAGTATTGAACTCATCTGAAAGTTCTTAATTTTACATCACATAGGGTCATAATGGAGGTAAACAAGCATTCTGAGAGTATTGCATGGCAATACATAGTCCCCTACCGGTTGCAAAAATTACTGTACCACAACAATATTCAAAGTTCATTATGTAGGTTATGGTCAAAGGGAAAATTGGGGAACCAGGATAGGAATGGTTGGAAATCAACTACTATTCGAGTAGAGACTAGACAAAGAAAAAAGACAAATTTATAATTAGGTTTAGGTCTTTAACCAAGTCAATAAACTATGACATGTAGGTGATCATTAATAATTTAGCTATATTGTTGTATTACTATACTAGAAGTTTTAATGAGTGTATTATACAGAGGTAAGAAACTTGGATGTAAACTAACAATTCATGCTATTTTTCTAAGTCAAAGGGCCATAACTTAATGGAAAATCAACGGACCGAGATAAAATTCGAACTTGATCTGTAACTTGTTATGGCAGAGCAATGAACCAAATATCAAGTGAATATCTGCAAGCACAACCAAAAAAAAAGTCCGGAAAACTGATAATTCATGCAATTTTTCTAAGTCCAAGGGCCATAACTGAGTGAAAAATCAACGGACCGAGACGAAATTCAAACTTGATCTGTAACTTGTTATGACACAAGTTACAAAGCAACTAATATAAAATGAATATCTACAAGAACAGAGGAAAAAAATGTGGAAAACTGGACAGACGGACGGAGCGCAAACCTAAAGTCCCCTTCGTCTTCGTCGGTAGGGGACTAATAACAACTTAATCATTGAAGAGTCCACAATAGGAATATGCAAACAAGGTAGGGGATCCCTAGGACTATCATTTTTTTGTCCTCCTTTTGGGGCTGTTGGGGGTATCATCTGGGGAGCCCCGAGGGTGGGGCTACTTTTCAGACCTTCTCTAATGATTGAATATAGGGTGATCAAATGAAACGAGATATATAGGGAGCAATGTAATCGAACAAATAGAACCCTAAAAAGTATCACATAGGGCTCAGTTTGGGGCTATATATTGTATCTCTTCGGGTTCAACATTATTCCGTAGGATACAGGTACATGCACGAACTTTCACTTTATATAAATTGACCCCAAAGGTTTGCATCGGACTCGTTCACTTTAAAATTTGATGTGATACATAAATGTATATTATACCTGGTGTAGAACTAAATTCAAGTTCAGCTATCTTCAAAATATCAGTTCGATTAAAAGCAAGTTCGATTTGGCTATGTTTGGGGTAAATTGTTATATCTTTTTCAATGTTATTTTGAGGGTGGGGGTTAGAAACTCATTGGATAGGGTCAAAAAATCTTTTCCCTAAGGTGGCTGTCAAAATAAAGTAATAAAATTTGAAAGGGGTTAAATTCAAGTCTTTTTCAGTGTGTTCCATGTACTCAATTTATTACATTTCCTCAAAACTAGGTTCAACAACATGAACTTTTATTAAAAAAAAAAAAAAAAATCCAAGAATATCAAAATCTTTCCACATGCACATCTTCAATATCCATACAAACACTCTATATAATAAGATCTTCACTTGAAAACTGTAAGAAGAGTTAGCCGGAGAAGTTATGTACATGTATTCTCGTTCAAATAAAGGGACAAAACTCCTGCAAAAGTCGAAATAGATCAAAACAAGAGGTACTGTGAGCAATGCTCACTAAGAATACCCCCCGTTTACCCCAATCTCCCAAAGGGTGTTGGTAATAGGTATAAACTACCTCTTTTCTGAGTGTAAAAAACAAATGGTATGACAAACCTTGGGTATTCTCGTTTGTAGGGAGAAATGGATTATCTAGGAACACAGCATCTCCATGCGATGAAAAAAGCCGTTAAAGAATTTAAATGGAAACCATATTGCTACTTCGATGTCCAGTGCGCGTGACCTTTGACCTTTTGACCCCAAAATCGATAGGGAACATCTTCATCCCATGGGTAGTCCGTATGTATGATATGGTGACTGTACACTGTAGGTGGAAAGGATAACGCTTTAGAGCCCGGAAACCATATTGCTACTTCGATGTCCAGTGCGCTTGACCTTTGGACCTCAAAATCGATAGGGAACATCTTCATCCCATGGTAGTCCATATATATGATATGGTGACTGTAGGTGGAAAGGATAATGCTTTAGAGCCCGGAAACCATTGCGTCCACAGACGGACAACCCGATTCCAGTATACCCCCCCCCCCCCCACAACTTGTTGCGGGGGTATAATTACAACATGATCTAAAGTGACCCAAAAAGGAGTTACATTGCAAGTTTCAGCTTGATAGGTGACAGAGAAATGAAAATAGCAATTAACAGAAAACCTCGAATGGAGACGGACAGACTAACGCACATACATCTAACGAAACGGGGTCAACATGGGGGGGGGGGGTCAAAAGTATTTGATCGGAGCCAAATTTACAAACCATCTCCAGATGGATCATTTGCTCCAGTTTCAAGGAAATTTTTCAAACTTTCTCTTTTTCAAGGCTGACAATCTTAACAAGGCCGACGTAACAGGTAATCTGCACTGGAATGCATTTTTCTAGGGCGATGTCGCTGCGGATCTGTAGCTCTCTGGAAAAATATTTGGACAGACCAGGTCTGTGCTTTATAACCTCCAGACCGGTTCTGTGCTTTATAACCTCCATACCAGGTCTGTGCTTTATGACCTCCAGACCGAGTCTGTGCTTTATAACCACCAGACCGGGTCTGTGCTTTATAACTTTCAGACCGGGTCTGTGCTTTATAACCTCCAGACCGGATCTGTCTCAATATTTTTACAGAGAGCTACAGATCTGCAGCCAACGGTGATGTCGGATTTTCAGATTGTTATGTAACCAGGACATGAATACAATTTACCAGGGCCGTAAATTACATGGAGGCGGAGGAGGCAGCTGCCTCCTCCAACTTTTGAGCCAAAAAAAATTAAAATTTAAAGTTCATTAGAATTTATGTTGTTTCCAATAACTAAGAACATGATACCTCCCTTAAAAAGCATTCCAAATCTTTCTTTTAGAATGAGTTAGTCAAGTAACATCTTAGAAGGCCCTAGAATCAAGGATTTTGCACGAAACGTGTTCAGTGTGCACAAAATGTGCTCAGCGTCTGGGGGCCTGGGCGGCCCCCAGACCCCCGCCTAATTTCCTGCCTCCTCCAAATTGAAGGTTAATTTACGGCCCTGTTTACTAGTTGTCTCTGCATTTTTGTCTCCCGCCGCTGCACTAAAGGGGACGTAGACATACCAGTGTCCGTCCCAGTTGACTTTGTGGGCGCATCTCCTCTGAAATAGCTCATAAGATTTTGTAGGATTGTTAGTCACTAGTATGTATTTGATCATATACTGTGCTGCCATTTTTACAGGAGTTATGGGACTTTGTTTAATGCAATCACACGGAGAGTAAAGAAAAGGACTGATAACGTGTGGTTATATGAAATATATTTCATAATCCATTAAAGTATCAGTTTATTCGTTATTTCTTCTTAAAATTTGCCATGTTCATTTTTGAGAAAGGCGAAGTTTCCAGTCCCCTAACCCCCAACTGTGTGCAGCTGCTTCCCTTTATGTACAGAATTCCTCTTAAGTATGTTTACATGCTACAATATAGGAACACTGAACGCAACTCCTCCGAAATCGCTCAACAGATTTAGTTCAAATTTTGTAGGATTGTTAGTTCCATATGTCCTTAATCTATGACTAAACCAGACAAAATGTCCGTTCTTACAAGAAATTTTGTTCTAAGTAAATAGAGTACTTCACCACCTCTACACCAGTTTCTTTCTGGTAAAACAATACACATATATTACTCAAGTTTTAAACCTGCATCGACTAAGACAAGATTAACACGTTCTCCATCATCATGACCCCCACCCCCATTTTACTCTTTCCTAATATATTCTCTTGAAATTTTATCGTACTATGGAAACAGAAAAGATAAAACGTTATCTGAATTGTACTCTTATTTGAAACGCAATTACTGAAACTTCTTACTAGTGACTACACTCAACCCACGACCGCACACACACGTTGAGATCAAACTTTAATTGAATGTGGATTGATCTTGGTTTATACATATAGATATTTGAGAATAAAAGGCTTGCTGCAATATTTTTAGTCTTGGAAACATAGTTTGCTACAAAGGCCCAATGTTTCCAATCTGTATTCCAGAAATACGTTACATAAACATAACCCGCTTCCACTTCCCATACGTGTTCTTGATCAGTTAGGTTTTTAAAGATTTTCTATTTTAAAAAATTATTTTATAACGATATCGAGAAAAAATTTGAAATTCTTTGTAATCTCCTAGATCCACCACTGAAAATGTATTGTAAACAATGGACATCTGACATTTCCATTCACTCCATTTTCCCCTAATGTGTGTGTGTGCTTCATAATTTCTTTCTTTAAGCATTGGAAATATATGTACAAGGGTTGATGGTCCTTCTAAGTACCGTTTTTGTCTTACCCACAAAGTGCTGAGAGACGCACTGCGCCATACCATACGACGATCCGTCAATACAACCACAGGAATCAATATCCATTATATGATTCTCCCGCACAGATTTTACAGTTGTCTGTGAACACACTTCATTCTTTTACAGAACTACATGCATATAAATCTACCAACGAAAGAGAGACGACTATCAAACGATAAATAAAACCTTCCAATGATATAAAATCGTCTAGTTCGCATCGAAGCTTGACCTACAAAAAGAATTCAATTAAAGCTTTAAATCGAAATACCCTCCTCTCGATATAAAATCTCTTAATGGTGTGTTGTTCTTCGCCAATAGGGAAACTACATAATCTGACAATGATTAAAGGCAACACCAAACCTATCAATGTAGGATGAAATAGTATTAAACTAGACTACAAGAACGTGATTTTAATTAAGCTATTCCTTAGCGGCCTTTCTATAGTCCATTCTTTTGGTTTTATGCAAGTGTGATTGGTTTTTGTTGTTTCATACAATGTAGCTTTTAGAACAAACCACATTTAGTGTACAAAATGCAGCGTAATTCTAAGAAAAAACACAAAACTTTATATTCGCTCCAATTTTATGAGACAAAAAATTTATATTCATGTTTTCAAATAATGTAATTATATACATGTAATTAAAATATCTTTTAAAATTCAGGGAGAAATAATCTTTTCATTCATAATATACGGCATGCACGTGACCGATCGCTATCAGTGATTGGTTAGTATACGAATAGGTGGCGTAATTGTCCGTGGTAGTATTCCAGACGCACCGCGTGGCAACTTTCAGTCCTTGGCCCTTATTCTCAACGATTGTCACAGAGCTTACTGTCTTGTACCGAGGAATGTCCAAGTCCTTCATCTTCCTATTTATGATTGTTGCCAAATCTTTAGCAAGAATCTTGCTTCGAACAGAATCATACTTTACTTGTTGTAGCCTAGAATTAAATGTTTCCTGGATGATATTTTCCGCCTTTTTTGGAACAAACACTGTGTTATAATCAGGCTCCAGTTGGTACGTGTTTTCCAGTTGAACTAAAGGTTTGTTAGGTGCCGGTGGTTGACTGCTCTTTTTCTTAGCCAAACGTTGCCATGCGCGTGTGGCGGCAACAATTCGGAAGAATGTGATACCAGGACGACCCTGGGCGGGTTCAGATTTCTTAGACTGGGAACTTGTGGACATGGTTCGACTTCGACGAGTTGTGGTTCCGTCATCTTGTTTACTTTTTCCCTGTAATTGAACGAATCTCGAATGAGGCTATACATCTTTAAAGGGCATGGAAACGATTTGAGCCGAAAATTTTCAAATTTTATTTTCCATTTTTAATGTCTAGAATGCTTGGAGTTCACAATTTTTTGTTGTGTAAACAATTTTAAGGCTCGTGCCATGTTTTTTGTTTACATAGCTTAAATATACTAGTAAAAATTTAACTTACGATACTCGTACGATTATAGTTAGTTGCAATATTCATAAAGGTCATACGATCGAAAAATTGTCCGTGTGGAGTAATTCCAAGGGGGCACTTCTTATTGTACTAATCTGCGCTTTAATTGCTTGTTTGAAATGAAATTCAAAATACTAGTGTCCGTAAAATTTATTTGGAAGAGTGTTCTTATCAGGCCACCTGCTCCCTAGCTTCATCGCTTGAAGGACACAGATGGATGAACAAGACGAGAATATAGTGCCTACGAATGGGTGGATAGGAAACACAAAAATAAAATCACTCTCAAATAGAGTTATAATTCGTCAATTACTTTTAATGTATGTATATTTACCATAAGTTGCATAACGAAACGCCTGAACAATTAAATTATTTGAAATATTGGAATGTGAAAATGAAATCATTAATTTAATTGAAGAGAGCAATAATTCAATTATTGCGCGCATTAATTGAATTGATACGCACTACAATTCAATTCATTGGTTGGTTGATTGTATATATATTATCTAATATTTTCACTCATATAAAGACGTCACCAAGGCTTTTGAGCTGGGAGAAATCTTTATCGTGCCACACCTGTCGTGCCGAGGGACCTCGGTTTTTGAGGTCTCATCCGAAGGCCCGCCCCATTTAGTCGCCTCTTATAACACGCAAAGGCAACCGATGACCTATTTTTACCGGATCCCACTGAAAAGATCAATAATTCGATTATTGCACGTAATAATTGAATTGATACATGCAATAGATAGACCCAATTTTAAATTAACACCCACAAATTATAAGCTGCCTGTCAATCAAACATTTAACAATAGATCTCAGGTGGGGGAGACATCTGCAGACACTGTGGTCTGGGGCTACCTCTGAGAGGTATTTTGATAACAATAACAGTCAGTATCTACAGGCATTCTTTAGATCTTGAGGAAGCCCAGTATACCTGAGTTTTGATAGCATTGACCTGTCCACAACTTCTATTTTCAATTGTTTTTAAAAAGACCCCTGAACAATACAATTTCAATATAATTGTAACCCCCCCCCCCCCTCTATATATATACATGTACATGTGTATTATAAATTACACAATTAGAAATCAACCTTTAACTTTACACAATAATTTCTAAAACTTGTAACTTATTGAAATAATTTATGTCATCAATTTATGACACCTCTATATTTATAACAGAAATTATTCATTGAGTCAATGACTGAGAGTAAGAGAGAGAGGGAAAGAGGGGGTGGATGTAGAGTATGTGTCAGCTACCCTTAGGAATACAACCATTATTCAAACACTATGACCACAGAAACTCTCTGCAGAGGTTTCTGAGACAGGTCCTGTGTATATCAAAACTATAAAAACAACAACAAAAACAAAAATGCACGGACATGTAGATTTCTACCATGTTCTGTCTGGATCACCTCTGTCTCTGTGTATTTCTTTCAAGTGTCATGGGATATAGCAATTAACACCTTGGTAGACCCTGGCCACTCCAGGTAAATAACATCTGTGTAGATTAGGCTCCGCCTACATTTTCACCAACCGTACGGTCATGAGATGGGTCTTTAATTGAATTACTGCTCTCTTCAATTGAATTTCAGCGCGCATCTATGGCAAGTCCTTTTACTATTTATTCGAAAAATAAAATATCTCTTTAAATCAAAGAGACATCTCTTATTTTAAAGAGATATCTCTCTAAAATGAGAGATATCTTTTAATTTTAAGAGATACCTCTCTAAAAAAAAAAAAGCTATCTCTTTCACTTAAGAGTTATCTTTTATACTTTAAGAGATATCTCTTTCACTTTAAGAGATATCTCTTTCACTTTGAGATATCTCTCTCTTTCTCTCTCTCTCTCTCTCTGAGGGATATCTCTTTTACTTTGAGAGACATCTCCTTCACTTAAAGAGATATATCTCTAAGAATTCCTATAGAGATATCTCTCAAAGTCTAAGAGATATACATGTATCTTTAATCGTTGAAAAAGAGATATTTCTCAATGAGAAAGAGATATCTCTTTCCACTATTTTTTAATTAGTTTGAATACTTATGGAATTCTCCCTAAACCGGAAGCCCGCCAAAGCAAATGTTACTATGGTGGCTGTAATCCCGGGCGAAGATTTAGCGTTTACCGCATGTGAAGTGTATACAGGCAACAAATAAAACAAAGAACTGTTCACACAGAAAATTACCAAGAACAAATTTTCTTCCCGTGAACAAATTTGTACTATATCAAAATTGTTTGTGGATAATAACAATCTTATTTCAATATTAGTGGAGTTCAGATAGAAGAACTTCATAAGGAAGATATCCATCTCGAACATGTCCTAGCGCGGAAAGTGCGAGGGTGAATTTTCTCCTTCGCCCTCGCAACTGCGCCCAACCACAATGGAGCAAATGGCCTGAACAGAACACTATAAATCTACGCATTTGCAAAATGTGCAACACGTGCTATCTCAATCCAATTAAAATTAGATGTTGGATCCGCTCGCATACTCGCTACACAAACATCGATGTTTGTGTAGCGAGTATGCAAGCGGATCCAACATCTAATTTCAATTAGATTGGTGCTATCTGGACGTAAATGTACCAAAACTGAGAAAGCATGTGAACTCTCCATCCGGGATAGGTTATATAATGCATATCTTTATTTATTAAAACGACAATAAGAAAAAAGTGAAGCTCTAATTATACACATAATTTGTTATAACATTTGTTTGTTAACTCCATTCACCAGACGTATTTAAATGTTTTAGATACTAGTATGTTTAAACCAAAAAAAAAAATATTTAAAATTATAGCTTTTTTCGCCTATGGTTACCTATTAATTATATATAACATTAAAGACAAATATGTGCGACTCCGTGCTCTACACGAGGGGTTCTCGTTTCGTGGTGGTCCGGATTTTCTGGTAGTGAGGCATTGATATAGATTGTTGATTTCTTTAAGACTTTATAGAATAACTTTTGTCATTGATCTGCTTACCCGATCCGATATAATATATATTTTAAAAAATTGATTAATGATTGCCTCTCAGAGGCGTTCCAGGTGTTCGATCACAAGAGATGTTTTGATCGGTTTTACGGTAAGGGGACTGCATTTAGTAAAAACATGTCTACACTTAAAAGGTTGTTTTTTTTTCCTTAATGATCATTTAATTATAAAACCTCGCGGTATGAAATCTCTAACATGAGCTTAATAAAATATTAATTGTGTCTATAGCGATAGACATGAAATAAAACTGTATAATTCAATTAAATATTTCAATTCCTAAAGTCCTCTTTTTATAACCAAGCTAAGTGTGGCATGGAGAATGGACAGTTTCTTCAAGTTACAGTTGGGATATTTATATATATATAAAACAATCTCTATATGTTTTGTGAACTAAAGCGCACTGAATATTTTAGAAATGTACAAAAATGGTATAATACGGTTAATTTGATTAAGATGGTAAAACTAAGCTTCTATTACCTCAGCCGGATCTTCAGGAGACGAGAGAAGAGAGGCTCTGCTTTTCTGTTTGAGGCTTCGACCAGAAGACTTAAATTTCGGATGGACTTTGTCGTGGGCCTTCAAGGCTTGTATCGTTAACTTTTCACTGGCTTCCATGACTGAAATTTACACAATAAACCATTTCAACCCTAGCTCCTACTAACAAACGTTTTTATATCCGATATATACCACGTTTTATACCAGTTCAAGTGACTGTCTGTTTATTTGATAGCCACTTGTTTATCGAATTTTACCTACCTGGTATAAATCCAAAAGTCCGAGAGGCCGATTTTAAGGTAGTTATGGTGAATATAAAGTGCCTCTTAAAGCCAGAACTCCGATAACACGTCCAGGAACGATAGGCTCTCCTTCCCTATATAAGAGTTAATAGGTATATAATTGGAAGTAAACGAGAAACACCTTCCACCTACGAGTTTGTTACTGGAGCGAAAAATTTGTACTCGATACTTTTTTTTAAAAGGTTGGTTTTATCAGCGAACCTCCAGTATCCATTGCTTTTCCATTAGCAAGAAACTTGCAATAATTTCTTTATGCAGTGTATAACAATAGGGAATGATAAGTTCCAATGTCTTTCTAAGACAAAAACAATTTATATATACATGCAGTGGTATTTTTTATAACCGTTCCAAATAAGTAACATCTTTGATTAAAGTTTCTTTTTTTTTTTTTTTTTTTTTTTTGGTGCGGTGGGATGACTGTATGCAATCAGTTTTGTTTGAGCTGTGTCAATAGACTTCAAGATGTCAACAAAGAGTTAAAATTCTATGTGGAGGTTTCACCTATAAACCAATAGCCCTGACATCCCGAGTGTTAACTTCGATTGGGGGTAAATCGATTGAATGTTTCGGATTTTAACAAGTGGAGTGTCTTTCAAGTGGAAAATCAAGTTGCTTTGAGAGAAATGCTTTTTTATATCGGGGAAAACAATCTGTAGCTGAAAATTTAGACTAAAAAATGTGGTAACCGGATAAATTTTGGTTTGTTCTCAAGTCTTCATAAGGCCAAGTAAAATTAATTAGTAGATTATCATTCAAACTCCACAAAAAAATGGGGCGGGTGGGAGGATTTTATTTTTTATTTTTCGCCATGGTATTCTTGACCTCGAAAATGCCTTCTCTCATTGAGAAAAAGCTTTATAAATCATAATTACATGTGTATTTGGGTTTCTAAAAGGCAAAGTGAAACAAAGTACGTTTACAATAGGGACCGGGCATAAAAATATCCGGAAATCGTAATTTTGAAAAATAAAAAAAAAACGGGGCGGGGCGATTTTCGAGGGGCGGGCGGGAATGATAATCTACTAATTAATTTTACTTGGCCTAATACCTGTTTCACAATGTTCAATTTCAGCGTTTTAAAGGGACTGATGCACGATTTTCCTCCACATTTTGTTTTTCACTTTAAATCATCAAAATAATATGTTTAGAAGGTTTCACAAAAAAATTAATGTTATTCATCATGACAGAAATTCGTTATAGAGAGTTTATCATTTGTTTGAAAACAAAGATTGAGGTGTGTTATTGTTTACGGGGTTTTCAAAATAAATGGATATTGATCCAAGTTTATTATATATATCACATCTCAAGTATACTTTAGGTAACATGTGTCATTTAAAAGTTAAAATTTGTGATTGTACAAAATGAAAATGCTTTAAATTACAAAATTAACGTTTCACTGGTTTGTTTGTTTACATAAAGACTCAAGTCGTTGTTTACATAACACAGAATCATAGCTAAGATATTGCTCTTATCTTTGCATTCAGACGGCCCAAATTTTGGTTGTCAACATTAAATGAGCTATATTTTCAATTTTTAACATCAAAATTGAAAAACATTTCTTCCGAAAAACGTGAACCAGTCCCTTTAATAAAACCGTATGAGTAGCAGTTCCCTCAACAACGAACTGTTGAATTTACACATTTGAATTTACACTGATGTACATAACAGTTCATTAGTAAAACGATTTCAAAAAATTGAAAGAATGACCAATTAATGGGTGTAATTGTTTAATTGTAAATTAATTCACAATAAGGAAAATTAACAACCAATTCTACTATTCTGAAAACAATGAAAATCACACATTACATACCCGACATAACGTTTTCTGATATTAACATTCATATGTAAAGCTTTAGTGATTTTTCACAACATCCGTGGTTGTACTTTAAATCAAGATTGAAAAGATAAATATCTGAACTTATCACAGTTAAAAACAAATTATTTGTCTTTTAGGATTTTGGAAAGGGGGGAAAATAAAATGTATTCCGAATGAAATGTATTGCATACTGTCCATTCATTCAGTCATGATTTCTTCTTTGTACCTAATTGTAGAAAAAAAAAGTACGAGGAAAAAACACTGAGATTCCAGCATTTACAGAAGCACCAACAAAATCATCATTGCATTATGGAGTTGATCAATCCTTGTCCAATAATAATTCTTGAACATGTATGAATTACTATAACAACCAAGATAATCACATGTCACTGAACACCACAATTGTTCAATAACAAAGAAAATATGCTAAGACTGCGTAAAACTTTCAAGGTCTGATGCTAAATCATTTTTTTTTTTTTGGTTTCCAGTCCATGTTGTACATCAATTATATCAGACTCTTCATGTATCTAACTTGAAAATTTGTAAAATGCACCATCTGAAACAAGCTAAGTAGCTACAACTACTAAAACTATATAAAGTGGGACATAAACTGTCATTTCTAAACAGAGATTCTAGCTGAACACAATACATTGCTATAATTAGCATACAAGTGACTTGGATAAATGAAATGTCTAACCTCTATTCCATCATATATAGCATTTACAAATAATGGAAGTTGTGTATTCAACATTCTTAAAAGGGTTATTGTCAATTGGGTAACCTGTTTTTGTTTATTTGATAATAAATACGTAGCAGTTTATCTTACATAAACACAACATTAATATCATAGTCTCTGGGGAAGTGTCTAGTGGTGCACACTTTCTACTGACTTTGCTCAGAAATACAAATATGGCAAGCATATTGCAAGTTAACATTTCATTAGTGCCTGTTGTATTTTTTTGAAGAGTGTAAACAAATTCGTAAAACAACGACAGTATAAACTTACTTTAAATACAAATAGCAGGTGGGATATTTAAAAAAAAATCCATAAAAACAATTCAATGTAAATGTATATATAAACATGATAAACAAGAATATATCAATAGAAACAATAAACTCTAAAGAAATGATAAAAAAATCATACCAATGCCAATGTAAGTTTGGGTTTCTTTTAAATAAATGAATATCACATATGTATAAGTACAGGTCATAAATAAACAGGTAGCACAGGTGTGTGTACAGGACCTAATACTACTCCTTACGCTGAAGACTCTTTCAAATTGTCAAAATAATCAGCCAACTGATCAAAAGACAGTCCCATTGCCTCGTAGTCCCACTTCTCCTGTGGGACTGCATTAGATGCCTGACTGGCAGTCTCACTGTTACGATGGCCATTACTGCTGGTGTCGTCTGACAGAGGGTTCGCCGTGATGCGGATGCTGCACTCCGATCCTTTGATTGTTGATACGAAGCTGTTACGATTACTGCTATTGGCACTATTTCCACGGCTTGAGGAGGATCTGCTCTGACTGGATGTTGAGCGTAAATGACTTGTGTGGTTTCCGTTGAAATCCTCTGCAGGCATCAGGGACTGGGAACATTCGGTCTTCACAGAGCTGCGTTCTAAGGTGGCCCTGCCAATCCACACCCAATCCTTTGCCTGGTATACTGGGTCTTTGTGACTTCTCTTGTGGATTTTTCTCTTCTTTTTGTGTCTCACCATGAAAACTATACAGTTTATGAGAAATACAGAAATGCCAACACAGAACACAGCAATCAGCACATACATGCCAATCTCCAAGGGAGTTAATTTTGAATGGTTTGGACTCTGTAACAGTTCTTTCTTTGTTTGAGAGTTGAGGCTAGAAACATCCTGAATCTGTGGATTACTTTTAGCAAGATCTTTCTCCAGTTCATTTAAAACAACTAGTGTTTGTGAGTTTGGATTAGTATGAGATAATTTCTTGCTCTTTCCATCTTGATCTACGTGGCTTCGTTGATGTTTAACAAGTTTATCTAGATCTTGAGGTTTCTTTGGCATATAGAAATTGTCATATCTGTCACTGGCTCTATTGTCTCCATAATGACCATCACTGAACAATCGGTCACTCTGAACCTGGTTGGCATGTGAAAAATCTGCCTCTGTTATTACATATCCTGAGGAAAGGGTTGGCATTTTTTTCTTTGGACAACTTTCCCCTTGTTTCAAAGACACTTTGATAGATTCTGATCTGCCCTCTGAAACTGCATACACTTTGATGTTGGAAAGGTTACTGACAAAATTTCCAACAACTTTAATTAAGATTTGATTTCTGTTTTCCACCTCCAGGTAGAAATCTGCATCTGACACTTTGTTTAATGGGAATCGTGTACCATCACTAAACTCAATATGTATGTCCAAAATTCCACTCTGAAAAACCAAGACAGACAAAAATTTGTCTACTTTATTATCATTTTGAAAAACGAAGTTACGATGGTTTTATTTAAAAAAAAAATTGAGGTCTTTTAATATGTCATCTGATTTCTATTTGCATACGTACCTGCCACTGGGTTTGGAATTTGCTGTATATATGACCTCTTGCTGACCAGGCCCCTGGGACTTCTTTAGAGGGATAGACATCAAGACTGATTCCAGTCACAAGATTGACAATAAGCCGCTCTATCTGGACTTTATCATTTCCTACACGAACAACTCTAGCTGCTAACACTCTCCCATTGGCAGATATTACCTACAAATGAAACATGATAGCTAATGTATAACATCCTATCTATTGTACCAAAATCTATGACTGCTTACACTAAATCATGTGAAGTTTGAGAATGAAATGTTTCAACTGCTCTGTTTCATCATCAGCTCTAAGAGAGAACTCAAATTCTGAATTTTTCAATTGAAATGTTTATATCACAACAATATTTGAAAGTTTTACCTGGACTTCAGTCAGTCCAGGACTCTGGCCCTGAAGAATTTTGTCCTTCAAACTAATAATTCTTGGATCTGCAACACGTAGCTGATGCTGTAGAAGGTCTGTGATCTTCAGGGAAGCCTGTCTGTTGACAAAGTAGTTATAGCCAGCTGGAGTGGCTATGTAAAATTTAGCGTACACATCCACCAAGGCCTGCTGCAGCCGTAACTGACAACTTTTGCCGTACTGTTTATATTTTTTACCGAGAAGGACGCTTGGATGAGTATGAGTCAGCATACCCAAATCCACCACTCGTTTATGCCTTGATCTGTAAAGTATTCCCATGGCCATATAAACAATTCAAACTCATGTTATGTAAAATCTTTGATAAAACCCAACAGAATTAAAGTGTTTGCCTTTGACATAAAAATAAACATTTCCATTTAAGATACACTCTAAACATACAAAAGGAAGATTTACTGAAAATTTAAATTGACCAATGAAATCTTGTACATACTGACCACTGACTTACAATATTATCGATAACAGATGCATGTAAATATCAAGACTTATCCTTTGATGTTGCTCATTACCTTAACAATCCCCTATGGACACATATGCAATACCGTTTTCCTAAATCACTTAAGATCTTCCATCTACCTGCATTTCATTTCTAAACACACTGTCAACACATCAACTTGACTATAAGAGCTGATCAAACAAATTTAACACTGAATGACATAGGATCAACCAATTACCTCCACTTGTTCTTGAGTGAGCCAACTTTCCAGGAACGAATTCTGCTGAGTTTACTATCAGAAATTTGAATATCTAGAGGATTCATTGGTATCCACACCCTGACATTGGTAAAAGCTGTGTGCTGGCCTGACTTGGTGATAATGGTCACATTGTGGGATCCCCGACTCTCTGAACCATTTACATAAATGTATGAACAGTCAGGTTCCACCTGAAATACACAAGAAACTGTTAGCATGGAGAAGTAAATTCAAGAGTTCATAGAAACTGTTAGCATGGAGCAGTAAATTCAAAAGTTCATAGAAACTGTTAGCATGGAGCAGTAAATTCAAGAGTTCATAGAAACTGTTAGCATGGAGCAGTAAATTCAAGAGTTCATAGAAACTGTTAGCATGGAGCAGTAAATTTAAAAGTTCACATGTGATTAATGTAAAAGCTTTACACTCTATGTTTTGCGAGTCACAAGTACCTTTCGACAGAGTAAAGTGAAATCCAAAAGCATATTCCTTTTCATACAATGTGAACTCACAGATTTGGGTCTATAAATAATTCTTTGGCAGGAAATCATAATTTTACAGATTTTTCATTACATAGCAATTAAAGTAATAATATCTCATGAAATATCAAAGAAAAGAAGTCCAAAATCATGAAGTCATCATAGTCGATATTATCGTTTAAAAAACAAAAACCCAACAATGAAATGATGAACCTGAGACCCACAAGCAATATGCACTGAGCCATTACTAGTCTGTGCATTCAATCAATTTCAGTGGAAATATCAGAGTAAAATGTCAATGATTCCTTCATATAAAAGTTACACAGAGATTTAGTCATTGTGTAACATTTCACATGTAACTATCCATCATTTTGAGCTGTTCAAAGTTGTAGAATCAATACCCTGTGTATGGTGATTTACAAACACAACAAAATATAGATGAAGTTTTTGTACAGATGCAGCTATGCAACAAACAGAACATTTTCAAACAAGAGGCTTGCAGGACTTGTTAGTCATGAGTATTAGTTAAAAGTATCACTAGCCCCAATGGGTTATGAGAAGAACTGTTGGGAACAAACGCAGAGGAATAAGATGGACACTGACATCTATGCTAGAAGACATAGATTTTGCTGACGACATCGCATTAATATCATCTACTGCTAACCATCTTCAAAAGAAAACAAACGAACTGAATATAAATGCTAACAAGATCGGCCTTAAAATAAACAAAAAGAAAACAAAGACCATGCAGTTTGTTCCTGCACCACCACAAATAAAATTAGAAAATGAGAACTTGGAAGAAGTAAATGAGTTTACATACCTTGGAAGCACAATTAGCAAAAACAACGCAACAGAAAAAGACATCACCAGCAGATTACAAAAGGCAAAAGCTTCATTTCACCAACTTAATAAAATATGGAGGACTAGTAACATCAGCGAAAAGACAAAGATCAGACTATACCAGAGCAATGTCCTATCAGTCTTGCTGTATGGTGCAGAATGTTGGAGACTAACGCAAAAAGATAATCAAAGGCTGTCCGGATTCCACACAAAATGTCTATTAGGAAAATATGCAAGATCTACTGGCCCAGGAAAATATCAAACAAAGATCTATATAAAAGAACAGGGCAGAAAGATCTAATCACAATGATTAAACAAAGACAGATTAGATGGCTTGGTCATGTCGTCAGAAAAGGAAACGAATCCATCACAAAAACAGCACTTAAATGGACTCCAGCAGAAGGAAAGAGAAGCAGATGAAGACCTAGAGAGACATGGAGAAGGACTATAGGAAGTGATATAAAGAAGATGGGAAAAACCTGGAAGGAAATAGAAAAGATGGCTATGGATAGAAACAAATGGAGGGATCTGGTATCAGCCTTATGTGCCACTGGGCACGAAGAGGATAGGTAGGTAGGTATCACTAGCCCCAGAGGCTGCGAAATCATAAATTTACTGTTCTGCACATCTAAGTTCTAATATTCAACAACAATATAAAACAAGACATGTTAAACACAAATGCCCTAAAAGTGTCCATATTGATGAAGACTTTACATAATATAACATGTTAAATTAATACTATATGACTATTTTCGATGTAAATTGTAAAATTTACTATTTTAGTACCACCTTTTCTGCTTTTCCATAAGATGCATTTAGATTCATATGGTATCAGGAAAATTAAAGAAGTCTTTCATATGATACAGACAATAAATCACTGTGACCATTTTCTTCCTACCCTGGAAGTAAAACCCCTACCCCTGGGATCATGAAATTTTGCTACAGGACTTCTAAATATTCACGTAGATTCAATTTAGTATCAAATAGATGCTATTCAAATGTTTAACACATAAATATACCAAGTTTGGCCCTGCCCTAAAGCCAGAAGCATTACTCTAGAGATCATGAAATTTACATTTTTGGTAGAGGTTCTCCTGTCTTCGATTAGTTTTTGTTACAGATGAAGAGCATGTTTGAAAATGGGTAAATATTTGGTAGACTTTGCCCGGCAGACTTTGCCCAACCTATAAGGCCCCACAGTTGCAGGAGTCCCGAAATTTACAATTCATGCCCCCCTTATCCCAAAGAGGTTCCATACAAAACTTGAAAAGAATTGGTATGGTAGTTTTCAAGAAGAGATTAAAAATGTTCAATTGTTAACACAGGACAGACGATGCAAAACATTTTGCATTCTGAAGCTCAATCTCACTGATCCTGTTCAGAAATTGAGGCAAAAAAAATATATGTTGGTTTCCACTTTCCCGACCGACCATAAAAATTTCTGCCGACCCTAACACGTTTTTTTCTATTCTCACAGATTTTGCGAATGTCATCACTACAACAAGAGTATATATTATTGACTTATTTATTATGCACTAGACAGATTCCAAAACACAGAAACAGTTTTTGTTTACAGTATAGTGAAAGAAATGTTTTGATTCATCATATAACTTTTATTTGATTACTAGATAATCACTATAGTTTATGCATGGTAGAATACTAAATCATTAAAAAAAAATAATTCAACCTATAAAATAAAATAAAAAACAAAAACAACATCTACCTACCAACCCTTAAAAATTTTGAGATGAAAGTGGAAACCAACATATTTTTTTTTTTTTGGCCTGATGACATGTATGCTTATTGTGAACATAACAAACCTTGAGAACATCTGTTTCTTTTGAGTGGCACGCAGCATGTCCAAGAGCACTGACTAAAGTATCAGAGTCTCTCACCAGATAAACATGTAGAGGATAGGCCTGTATTTTACCCGTCAACATTGCAAAGTTCAAAATCTCATCCACCTGGAATCAAATCAAGAAAAGTGACAACAAAATCTAAAATACTGATGGAAAGTATGCAGTCAATTAAAAATTGAAATATTCATTTCCAGTAATTATTGATTTTTAAAAATAACGAAAGTCAAGAATGTCTTTAATACCAAACAATTAGATATCTAAATGTGTGTTAGGATGGAAAACTTTTTTTTCACTGCAGCGTTACTGGTTACAGTTTTAATACAGAGTCAAGTCCTTTATGATGAAATAGGTTTAAAATGCAGTAAAAAGCCAAATAACTTTAGATGTTATATTTGCTTTTTTAGATGAGAACCCTGAGGTTATGAGTGTGTCATACCTTGATAAGAGTGACCAGCTTTTCATTTCCTTTGCCCCTGAGGTTAATCTTTGATATCACTTGGCTATCTGAAGAAAAATATCTCTCTCCTCTACTGTCCTTCTCATATTTGATGTTCCAAACCACCCTTCCCGCCTCCCTATTTCTGACTGAAGACTCAACTTGCAACTGCCACGCAAAAACATCCTGAACTCTGTTAAAGCAAAGAAAAATAGAGTCCTCTGTAAAGTATTGAAAATGGAAAAACTGTTTCAATTCAAATGCTCAACATGTATTTTTTCACCAAGTGGCAATTACATATAAATAAAATCTTTAGATCATGTGCTAGATATCAGCATACTATACTATAGATACATGTACACTATACAGATTGTATTGAAATGTATTTACTTGTCTGGTTCAAAAATAAATCTCTTCAGTCAGCTGTAAATTTGAATACAATACTACAGATACATGTACTTTGTACATATTTTTTTTAAATAGATGGTTGTGACATCTTACACATTAGATATTCTATAGCTCTGTGGATCTTTGAGATAGGCTGTTACAGTAGCTGCCTTGCTGTTTTCGTCTACATCCACATAAACCTGCCATGGACTGTCTCGATCTGCCTCAGCTCCAATAATCATTAAACCCTGTCTCACCCGAGCACTGCACAATTGCAAAATTTGATTAGACAAGTCGTTCAGATATTGATGACATGCTTCAACATTTTCTAATGACATTTACTGGGGTAACATATTGGCTTCAGATGAGCACAATAGAATGTGCAACACCTCTCTGAGGATGTGAACACACCCTTAATCAAATCAAATAAGAATTTACAGCGATAAAAATGGATTTTCCCGAGCAGTTTGAAAATACACTTCTACAAGTGGCAGAGTCTAAATGTCTTTCATTTTATTACCGATGAACCTGTTGAAGAAAATATTCACATTCATTAAACATCACAGTCCTACCTCATTACGAGATTTCTCATGTCCGACCCTGCATCAAATTTCACTGGGACTTGAAACACAGTGCCAGGATCCAGGGCACTGGTTGGAACATCAATCAATATGTCATCTTCCCTCTCTCTGTGAAAACTTTTCAAATCTTTAGACAATGTAGTGCTTGCTAGAAACCTCCTACTGCTCATAACAGGTTTCTCAAACAACCGTCCCGGCACAATAGAGTTGGATGCACTTGCACACTCTTGGTTTTCACCCTTCTGTGAAAACGCATAGTACACCTGTACTGTAGAATTGTCATACCACCATGCTGAGGGTAGCGTTATACCATTAACACATGCACTGTCGCCAGCCCCAAGGACACAAATAGAGGACAATTCCTCTTTTTCGTGTTGAACGAACACATGACCACACAGTCCTTCGTCTGTAATGTGAGATGAATCAGTAGTCCTTCCTTTGACCAGGTGTTCCTGCTTCTTGCTGTTTTTATGGGGACTTGCATGAATCAGAACTTGAAGCCTGGAATATTTTTGAGAAAGGCTACTTGTAACTATCTTTGCAGAAACATCCCTCCCAAACACAGTTCCATGATGTATGGGTTTGTCTACATGATCAAGATTTGGATAGATGTTGGATATATCTTGGGGAATCACTTGTTCCTTTTCATAGGGACCACTCTTTACTCCCAGCACATAACCCTCTGATGGTCTGGTGACAATAAAATCCTCCTTCCGTGTCAGAGGGTCCCAGGACTGTTTCTTATGATATACTGGTTTTAGGAAGTATCCATCACTTGGATTATTGAAGTAAATTTCTAAACCTAAGGAAAATCCTGGAAATATAGAGAAAATTGTATGTATATATACTTTTTTTTCAATCATAAAGTTCATGATTTCATGAATGACACATTATTTTCCCACATCATTTTGATCTGTGCTGATCACAGGCACCAAATTCAGTCTATGCGAAAGACATCGGACCGTCGGACCTGACCGATGTACAGTGCCTGAGGTCCGATGCATAATTTTTTACACCGGACCGAAATGTCCGATGTCTCAGTGTCCGGTTTTGAACTTTACTATTTTGATGCGGAGTCATTTAAATATTTGTTATAAGAAAAAATAGCACACAAATCCAAATATGTAAATGAATGTGATTAAAACCGCATGGACCATCTAAAGTAATATACAGGAGGGATCCCTGGTATAGTATTACTAGTATAATAGGGCTGGGACAATTCAGGGTTACCTCGATTCGGTTCGGTTTCGATTCAGAACAGCACGGTTCGGTTATTTTCGATTCGGTTCATGTTAGGTCCAATTTATCTAATGACACCACAGAAATAAACAATTTTAATGAGTAGCATATTTGATTTGATTTTATTCAGGTTATATAACTATATGTCGTCATTTGTAAGCATCATATCTATTCATAATGATATTTTATAACTTTGATAGAAAAAAGAAAACATTGACAGTCTATCAAATTTTGTTATATTAATGTGCTGCATAAGTTTTGGTTTGCACAAATTTATAGTGAATCTTAAATGTATATGATATTGTTTTCATTGGTATGCAAACATTCAACAATTTTATCAATTGAGAGTCTATGAAAATCTCTCCTTTATTGATTTATACTTCTCTTATATGTGTCATTACCTACGATGTTGATTTCACTCCACCACTGACAGAAAATGCTATATATGTCATGTAAAGATAAACTGCAATAATCTTACGGACCATATTCTGTTGGTATCTGATTGGTGAAAATTCTAACTCTCAACACAGCACTGATTTAAGTCTCTGTTGCATAAAAATCCACGTTTTCAACATCACTCGGACGCCATATTTGTTGTTTTAGTGTAAGTAAAATCTAAACCGAACCGAACCGAAATCCGGAATTTGTAATCGGTGCATCGAATCGAATGTTATGAATCGCGGTGCACCGACATTTTCGGTGCACCGCACAGCCCTTTAGTATAATAAATAAGATTTCCTTGGTTTTGCATTTTCAGGTGTTTCACTTTTTTACATTAGGTTTTTCGGTCTGACAAAATTTGGTTCGGTCCGGTGTGTTCATTGATTACATAGGACCGAATGTCCTGTGTGGTCCAAAAAACTTTCGCATGGACTGCAAATTTGGGACCAAAAACCTCCAAATAAACATTATTTAAATATCAGGTATTTATTGACTGTTATCATTATAACATCCGAGGCTCTTAGTCAATATAATATATTATCAAGCTTCCTGTTAGTTTATTATACTCATATCTGATCTACTATATACATTGATATTACATTTTTTTTTCTAATTTCCAATTTTAATCAGCAGAGAAAGTTACACAAAATGGGCAGGGGTGAAACAATTCATCACATGACATACTATTACCCGATCATGTGACGAAGTTTCTAGGTCATGTGAGAAATTATTGCCCGATTAGCAGATTAGGTTATGAAACAATTATTTCATGCCTACTAGAGAAACAGTAAAAACTACTGCCTCTCGGTAGTGGTGAAGACCCGGGAAACTGTCGTCCTCGGTTCATGGCCTCTGACAACAGTTTCCCAGGTCTTCGCCACTACTTCGGGACAATAGTTTTGACTGTTTCCCGAGCAGGCATGAAATTATTGTATACTATACATATTCGATACCCTATTAAAATTTTCCTATAAAGTTAACAAAAACAACTCTGTTGAGATCAGAAAAATAGTTGACAATTTTTTTTTTTTACCCAGGCTGGGCCCTTTGCTTGCTAACCAAACATGCTAACCATTGTGACACAGAACCACTCCACGTTTGGATAAACTACATATATCAAAGATGTTAGCTTCTCACCTATTGAGCACTACTGCACAGGATGATATATAAATATACGATACATTCATTGTTTGAACTTATCCAATTGAAAATATTTATGTAGATTCAAATCTTTAAAAGGTTTAAAAACAACAATATTTTGTGGTGGAAAGCTTTAAATCTGCATGATTTTTCAGTTTCATCAAATATATCAATATCTATATAACTATTGATATATACTTAAATTTTATAATTCATGATACAAATAGTAGGGACTTGGGAACTAATTTAATTGTTGTAAATTCATTAACTTGTTTAGTACATTCTTCCAAAAGAACACTGATTATCAAAAACACCTAGTCTTTAATTCACCCAAAATTTTATATATCAAAAATTTAATATTTTGACCAATAATTTGAAAATTTCATCTGCATCCCCAATCTTTTGAAGTTCCATTTTTAATTTTGAGGCAACACTTTATATCTTAAATGCAATTAAAAATTATAAAAAATAGTCCTAGTATATATTCTTTTTAACTTTCAAATTCTTGTATATGAATTTTTCTGTATTGTAAGCACTAAAAGGTCATAATTTAGCATTAACTTTTCTATAATCAATATTGTTAGAAGACATGAGTATGCATTAATTTGATGCAAAAATTGGTTTGTGTTGCTTTATATGTTGTGTTGACACCAACAAACAAAACTACTTTATGTGAATAGATTGGAAGTATATTCTAAGTGCAGAAAGATCATATTTAACACAATGAAACTCAATAACAAGCACTATGACCCCCCCCCCCTTTTTTTTTAAATTTCATAACTCCCCTTTAATGTAGAAGTTTAAATACAAAACCCTAATATTTTGAAAAAAATATTGACAGGACTCGGTGACTGCATAAAAATGTTAAAATTTGCGTGCACAATGCCAAAACACATTGCACATACCGAAGGAAGGTGAGTGTACTATGTGTTGAAACCCTGCCTAATATTTAGGCATAGTGCACACAAAATGTAACTTTATTAAATAAATATCTGTGGTGCTGACATGTTACATGTATATTTTCAAATACTTCTAAAACAATCATTCACTGTCTCACGGTTTTTTAATATGACACCGGTTTAATGTGCAAAATTTGCAAAAATCAAATTTAAATCTGGTATGCAGGACATATCAAATGTTCCTTGATTTCCTGATGTTTCAAAGGAATTGGAGAAAACTTCCAAAGTCCAAAGATATTTATGTCAGAGAAAACTTCCAGATTTTCAGTTTACAAAGACTACGTATCAGTAATTGTAAAAATCAGCTTTCATGAAAACTCACTGGTCCAAAGACTGAGGCCAGTGAATTTTAAGGTTGGTCAGTGAAAATAAAAAATAATTGACTTCCCCCTAAATCAACTAAGGAATAAGGGTAGCTTTAAAAATTGGTGTGAAAAAGAGTGTACATATGAGAATGATAACTGATCATTTAGTAACAGAGAATTAAAGCCTATTCCAAGGTCTGTGTAATGCTGAATTATATATAAATGGTAAGAGCCAAAAATACACATATGCAAATAGCGGTAATAGATCAATATATATCATATATCACTTTGAAAGATTATCTGCTTTTACACCATTAGTTTCTGCTATCAAATGCATTTACCATTCATTACAAATTAAGCAAATATTGTACATTTAAAAGCAATACTGTACATTGTCTTTAAGTATAGTTATGCAAAATGAAATATCGGAAAAGAATATTCACACACTGCTGACAGATCAATGCTCTACACTGCATTAAAGTAATATCCCAAAATATTGATTGATCCCACTTCAATACAAAATGTGGCTGTATCACATGTACACACCGAGAAATACTGGTGTGTAGAATTTATAGACCTAAATAGAAAGCTTTGAAGTTTTTCTCCCAGCTATCACATAAACACTATAGGCATGCAGCTATTAAATGTGTTCTGCTCTGATAGCCTGCCAGGTGACTTGCAATTTTTCTTTTAATCAGTAACTTTGTTAACTCAGTTAAAAATCTTGAAAATCATAGGGGCTTTTTTTCCCCTCATAATCTTCAGTTTTTCTTTATTAATTGAACTGGTCTATCAAAGTGTTATATTTGTTTGAAACTGCAATTAATAATATAATTCGTGAAGGTGACTGTGATAGAAATTCTAGATCCGCCAACGATACTTTCAAACTACCATAAAAGATCACCGACATTGCAGTCCTGTACATAACCAATACCACTTTATAACGCCGTTTTATAAATTACCTCAACAAATGAAATATATTTGAAAAATAAATAATAAACATGACAAAGTTGAAACAAACATGGGTAAATTCTTACCAAAACACAACACATATATTACAGAAATGTGGATAACCATCCAGGCCATTATATCTCCAAGGCTTTATATTATCCCCCTACATTTGTTACAAGTAAGGATTAATCCAACGTTTAGAATTGTATCCGCCATAGTTAGCCTGTTGCTTTAGATGACTGCCACAAAGTCTCCATCATCATCACTCCAATATTCCTATTCCACCATTTTTCACATACAGAAAAGTAGTCCTATTTTTATTTCTATTCATGAATCATAATTCATTTTGAACATAGCAAAAATCAATGAAGTTTATCTAATTCATCCTAAAATCGAGGGAAAACACGTATATTTTCATCCTTTACTAAAAAGTGGATAATTAATGTAACGCACTATATTTTCTTGCGGTGATACTCTTCCGCCATTAATAAATATTTTACTCGATGACAATGTAGGGGAGGATTCAAATTTTTTTTTAGCCTAAGTTATTTTTAAGGGTATCGTCGGTAAGCGTTTTGTTTTTGTTTTTACGAAGTAGTAGACAGCATCAGCATATTTTTAATTATTAGGTGTATGCGTGATAAAAACAGCGCGTAGATTTTTAACTTTACATCAAGTTCTGGAAATCGGAAATGGTAAGTAGCCCCATTGTACATAGGCATATAGATCTAGGCCTAACATATTTTATAAGTTGAGCCGAAAATTACAAAAACTTGTCAAAGTCAGGAGCAGCTATAGGATATTTTCCTACAGAGAATCTAGAAATATTTGGGGGAAATGTGGTGATATGCACTTATTGAATATTCTCGAAATAATCCGCAGACAGCCAAATCGTCTGCTGAAACATTCATTCGACGGTCCACAAATAAAGTTTGGGAGGCCGGAGGGGTTCCAGCCCATGTGATTATGTTTCACCGGATTTAAGCTGTATTAGGGTTAAAGACAATGAAAACTGCTTTAAATTAGGGGAAATAGGGCCTATTTATGCATTTTGAACCATTGCAGGGGGGGGGGGGGGGGAGGGGGGGGGGGGGGGCAGTTCAAACCTTACTAAACTTCGGTCCGGTCCTATTAAACAATGAACTCTTAGAGAACATGCATAGGCGCTATTTTCATAAACATCGCCAGTAATATGTTATTATATATAGATCTATAGCATAACTTGCGAAGTTTAACAAGCGCCCGTGTTTGAGAGCCCTGGGATTTTTAATTATTAAGCCTACTTTAAAGTGTGTCTATACTTTCATTATTTATGCGGATAGTGCAAATAATAATCAAACCAACAATGTAACCCGTTTTACACAATTTATTGAATCCGACGCCCTTGGCTTCGCCGCTCTTTATTTTCTAATGTATTATAAAATCGGAGAGTACCCCCCCCCCCCTAAATAAAACGGTGATAGATGGGTGAAAATTCGGGGAGGGGGTTGGTGGGGGGGGGGGTTATTAGCCTAATATGTTTACTACAATCAATAATCAATGTACTCAATCAGTTTACACAGTTGTAATAATCAAATATCTTGGGAGTTTCCTCGAGTTCTTTGGGATTCTACCCCCCCCCCCCTTCCGTGTAATCTCTCTTTCCGCGCCTCTCAATTTCATGGACCTGGAAATTTTATTTCATTTTATCTTTTAAAAAAATTACACCGAAAAATGGCCCCACTTCAACTTATTAACATAATAAGTTGTTATAGCTCATCTCAGCTGAAAACTCACCTAGCCTGGAGGTTTTTAAAACTTTTACCGTACTCATACTCAAACATATTTGTTCTGAATACAACTCTGAGCAAGCTTCGAAACATACTCAAAAAATCATGAGCATGTACCCCATCCGGGTGTGAAAATAATTTTATTAAAGTTTTATAACTGACCTTCACTTTTGAGTACGAGTACGAGTTTGAGTTTGAGTATGAAAACGTGCTAAAAGAAGTTTTATAACCTCCAGGCCTGACCTATTTCATCACCTTTTGTCGGATCTCCGTCTGTCTATCCGTCCTTCCGTAAACATAACTAACATTTTCGACTCAAGAACGAAGTAGCCATTTTCAATCGAACTGGTTCAAGTTCGTTCAAACTCAAAAGAAGAGCTGTGCTTCCTTCAATGGGGAGGGGGGGGGGGGTAAACAAGAAAATGCAAAAAACAGGGTGGGGGGCATTCAAAAATCCTCTTTCAAGCATCCCAAAGATGGTGTAGACTATATTTTATTAAAATCACGACTCCCAGTGGTAGGATAGGGCACAATAGGGTATCAAAGTTTTACATGGGAATATTTATAAAAATATATTTTTTAAAAATGAGGTGTACATATATATGGGGTGTCAGACAGGAGTGGTACCTCTTCATCTCTGACAGCAGAGTCCTTTTAGAACTGCCAGGGAAAACTGGTCCTCGCCCGTCACCCAACTCTCACTACTGGCTCCAGGACCATTTCCTAGGGCTCCACGCATTGGTCTCCGCTTCTGCTGACAGGCAAAACGTGGTGAGGGGGACTGGTACAAACCAGTCTTTGCAGCTTTGGAGAGGAGATTGGCGCTGCCAAGGAATAATCTAAGCTCCCAGAAAAGACATGAAAGACACAGCCAAATGGAACATGCCGGATTGACTGGGGCCCGGAATACCAACGACCATGCAGCCTTCCACTGATGAGCTTCAAGGTGGAAGCGACAAGTCAGCGACTGGAGCCAAGCAAGCCTTCAGGCAAGCATCCCAGAAGGCTATCATTGGCACATTGGCACATGGAATTTTCGCACACTCCACGCTTGCGGCAAAATGAAGGGACTAGAACACGAACTACAACACTACCAGTGGGACATTATTGAACTCGTTGAGGTGAGATGGACAGCATTTGGAGAGACAAACACAGATGACGGTCATAAAATCTGGTACAGTTGAGAAGACACAAAACATTAACAAAGTATAGGCTTCATCGTACACAAAGAAGTCACTGGGTGCATATTGAATTGTACATCCATCTCGAGCAGGATTATATTTATCCATGAGTCAGCCAAACCCAAGAACGTCACCATCTAACAAGTGTATACCCTAACATCGGGCCACGAAGATCAAGAGGTAGAAGAATTTTATTAACAAGTGGAAAATATCAAGAAAGATATCATCATACAGGGTGACTTCAACACAAAGATCGGTTTGGACATCTATGAGATCTGGGCAGAAACAGTCGGTCAATATAGAGCAAGTGAAACTAATGACAGGGGACTATGCTTACTGGGGTTTGCGAGAAGTCAATGGCTCACCATTGCCAACACTCTCTACCCACACAAGATTTCCTACAGAACAACCTGGCACGCGCCGAATCGTAAAACCCATAACCAGACAGACTTCATCTCGACTCTGCAGCGCTTCAAGTCAAGCATCAACAGGGCGAAGACTAGATCGTACCCTGGTGATGTTGCAGGCAGTGATCACGATCTTGTGCTGCTCACAATGAAAATCAAACTGGAAAAAGAAATCACCAATCTGCAAACCCACGAACGAAGTTCGACCTGGAAAAGCTGTGAGACCTATCAGTTGCTGAGATTTCCCAAGCACAGCTCGGTAGACGATTTGAAGCACTCAGTCTGCTGGACACCGACATCAATGACCTCACCTCCAACTTCAACGAGACAGTTCGGGAAACAGCGGCAGAGGTACTAGGTTATCAGAGGAAATAATTACCAGAGGAAGAAAAAACGTCCCTGGGTAACCAATGATATCCTGGATCTTTGCGACAAAAGAAGAGAACAGAAAAGACAAAGTACAACAGCCCATAGGAAGCTGTACTATACCGTGCAACATATAAGCTCGTAAGGAGCAAGATGAAAGAAGCCAAGGAAAGGTGAATAAGTGATCAGTGCAAAAACATTGAGGAAAGTACGGAGCAAGGAAATAGCAAGAAAGCATACGAGACTCTCAAGACGCTAACCAAGACCCACCAGAACAAGTGATGGCCAGGTGGACCGAGAACTGTGAAGACCTATACAACTACCTCATACAACCAGACACCATGTGCTTGAAAGGGAGACAACACCACCCAAGGGACCCTCACTTCTACTTATTATGAGGGAAGAAGTAGAGGAGGCCATTCGTGGCCTTCCAGCAGGCAAGTCACCTAGAGCAGACATTCCAGCAGAGCTTCTCAAACATGGGGGAAGTGACCTAGTCAATGTTGTAACATCGATAAGTCAGAAGATCTGGGAGACCAAGCAGTGGCCAAAAAAGTGGACGAGATCACTAATTATCCCCCTCCCCAAGAAAGAACACCTTCAACAATGTCAACACTACAGGACAGTTCGCCTCATTAGCCACACCAGTAAGATCATGTTAAGAGTTATTCTCAACAGACTCGAGAACGAAGCCAAAGCCGAAGAACATCTGGCAGAACAAGCAGGATTTAGGGCGGGTTGAAACACTGTCGAACAGATTTTCAACTGTCATATTATGATGGAAAAACACCTACAACATAAAAAAGAATTATACCACAATTTCATAGACTTAAAAAAAAAAACATCAACAGAGGACTCCGGCATGTTTTGAGAGGCTTCGGCATCAAGCAGGGACTGATCCAAGCCATCCAGTCACTGTACAAAGCAGTACTCCTCAACAGTAACATCGGATAGTATTTGAAGACAATGGTCAAAGTCCGTCAAGGATGCATACTCTCTCCAGCCCTGTTCAATCTCTTCCTAGAAAACATCATGAGAGAGATACTACACGGCTTTGAGTCCACAATCTCCATCAGTGGGCAAACGATCAATAACCTACGTTTCGCAGAAGACATCGAGGAGGCAGTAACAGTGAACTGCAAGACCTCACCAACAGACTGGTAAGCAGATCAGGGGCTTATGGCATGGAGGTCAAAAGTGAAAAGAGCAAGGTCATGGTCAACAGTGCAAACAACACCTCTGCACATATCACAATGAACAATCAGCAGCTAAAGGAGGCATAAGCTTTCAAACACCCTGGTGTCACTCACAAAGGACGGCCACTCTACCACTGAAATCAAGACTAGGCTCGCCTTCGCAACATCCAGCATGGCAAAACTTGACAAGATCTGGAGAAGTAAAGACATCACCTTCTCAACAAATATTACACTTTACAAAGCCCTAGTCTTATCCATCCTTCTCTACAGCTGCAAGAGCTGGACCACGACAGCTGAGACGACCAGAAGAGTCCTAGCGTCTGAGACCAAGTGCATCGGACGACTGTTAAAGATCTCCTGGAGAGAACACAAGACCAACAAATTTGTTCATGCCCAAATAACATTATGGGCAGGTCCACAAGAACCCCTCCCAGTGCTTGTTAAAAGGAGGAATTATGGTATTTTTATTTCGTGTACCCCCATTTGTCAAACGGCAATATCAGAATTCATTGAAGAATTCCTAGCTAGAATATGTCCATAAAATTTTGTTTGAGGTATGATGCTGCAATTTTTCCCCTCAAATATGAAATAAATATGTCTAACTAAATAATTAAAAGTGAAATTTTAACACAGTTTTATGGGTTTTTTTAATAATGGTGATACAAAATTGAACTCAATACAGGCCCTCGGCAGTCAAAAATACGGCCCTGCAACACCACTAATATGAATTAATATTGACTTGTGATTTTTCATTCAAACTCGCATATATTATGTTCATATATGAATGCTTGTTAAAATACATTTAAAAAATCTGCCCTTTCTCAGCATAATATTTTCACAGCATCTCAATTTATATTTACATTTTTTGGCCAAAATAGCCATTTTGAAGATGATTTTCACATAATAGAAGATAACAAATATATAACAAGATAACAAATATATAACAATTACAGAATTGTTTTATTTAATTCCACAAGTGCATTATTGCATATCATGAATTTTTTTTTAATTTACAGATAATTTTAACATGTAATATATACATACCCTGTATATCAATTAAACAAATATGTACCTCTGGTTTTAAGTATGAATTAGATGACAAAAAATGGAAAGAAGATTGGAGCCATAGTCTACTCAAATATAAATGATTGAGTGTTATTGTATTAATTTTACTAAATTAAAAAACATTCAGGTAAATGTAAAAATACGTTTGATAATAATAGTACGTGAACTAATACCGGAGTTCGATCCGGACACGACGTCACGCTACTAGACCCCTACTTGAAGGGAGGCAACTCTTAAAGTTACATATATTGTTCTCCATAGTCATAAACAATTTAAGCATACATATTTTGTCAAGCATAAATCTAAAATAAAATTTATCCATTAACCCCAAATCACTATTACATTATTCAGACCACTTTTTTATCAGAAAATTAAAGGCCTATACATTTATGATCCTGAACCAATGTTATTCTACCAAGGCTAAAATAACTGATAACAACAATTTCTGTGGGTCAATACTTTATAGTAGAGGGATGTTTGAAATTTATACCAGTCATAAAGGTTGAATGTAATGACAAAGTAGTATTTCATGACCTTGGATGAATGTCAAATAGCCAAAGTCAAGGTAAATGGAGAACATTTTATAAAATTTAGCTATAATTTTGTAATGGGGTAGAGTTGGAGTTCATGTTTGGCACAAATGTTGCTTATGATCAGACAGTTTGTTGACACCATGAACTATATATATGATCTTTTGACCAAAATCAATATCACTGATAAATGTGAAAGATGCATGTTTATGTTTATGTTTATGTAGTGCAATACTTGGGTGATTGGTAAGGCCCTTATTGTGTTTTGTCAAGATCTATTCTAAAGATCATTCAACTTTCATAGTGTGATTCTCCTTTTGAAATTAAATGTCTGGATTACAATAAATTCATTGAATTTGCTTGTTTTTACAAGATTTTGAGATAGTTTTTTTTTTTTATATTTCCAGAGGGGTGGAAAATCTAGTCTTTTGACAGCAATACTCATATTTACATGGATGAAAGCTGTGATAAATGCACAAAACAGTGTGAGTACTTAAAGGGACATGGACATGATTTGAGCTGAAAATTTTCAAATTTCATTTCTCCAATTTTAATGTTTAGAATGCTTAATTAAGGTATTTTTAATGATCAACAAAAATTTGAGTGTCATTTGTCAAGGTTCGTTGGAGATACAGAGGTCCCATACATGCAATTCTTTGTTATGTAAACAAGGCTCGTGCCATATTTTTGTTTACATAGGTTGAATGTACATGTACTAGTAAAAGTTTCGTTTAAAGCAGATTTTTTTATTTTAAAAGAATTCTGAACACAATTAAATAGTTTCTAGTGTTTGGCACATCTAATTTTGGTTTAAACATGCTATTTTCTACTAAGCAATATATATGTAAACAAAAACATGGCACAAGCCTTGTTTACATTACAAAGAATTGAGAGCTGTATCTCACTTGTTACTCAACAATTTTGGTTGACCATTAGAAATACTTTAGTTAAACATGGTAAACAGTAAAATCTGAAAATTTTCCACTCAAATCGTGTCCATGCCCCTTTAAGATCGAGAGAAATTATCTTTCTTACTTGATACCACAAAATTTGAGACCCCTAATATCACATACAAGAAAGACAACTATTACCATTCTTGAATAATTATATGATATTTGATTTTGTGGATATAATATTCAGGAGAAAGGTTCCATGACCAGGATGGAGAAAAGGTTTTTAACCAATTTTCCAATAAAGTCATACTTTCGTCAAAGACGCGAGAGCATTGCCTTTGAAGAGGAGGACTTTAATCCCAATGGTGGCAAGTTTAAAAATTAGCTATATAAATTCAAAAATATTTAATATGATATAGCAATGCAGCTGAATAATCCACTGTGTTGAATAAGTGAACACATTTTCCTTTAGGGTATGGACCTTGGTCAAGGTGGAGTCCCTGCAGTAGATTATGTGGTGCTGGCCAAGCAACACGTACACGAAAATGTCACGATGTAATGAGATGTCATGCTGGAAATGTGGAATTGAGGCTTTGCTTCCATAGAAAATGCAGATCAAAAAGAACTTCTATCAATCTACATGTAAAAGAATGAACCACACAAGACATTGTTCAAACAGGTTTATTGGTAATGGTTGAATGCTGCACAATAACTTAATATTACTCATATTCTGCATAAACCATGCAAAAGAAATCTGTTCTAGTCATTACCAACTTTTATCTTGCATTGATCAATTTAATGATTGCACAAAAGTATAAAATTTGTGGAATGCTTTAATTTGTTATGCATTGTATATGAATAAGAAGATGTATAAGTTTTAAATTCATTTAAAACAAGAGACCCATGGGCCATAATGCCCACCCGAGTTAACTTCCTTATATACAGAGATAAAGACTCAAAAATTTGGGAGCACAAATAGTGTAAAACTTTAACCCCCTGTTTTAACCATGGGGATCACACTTTGAACAAATTTGAATCTACATAATATGAGGATGGTTTTATACTAATTTAACAAACTGTACTTGTTGTTTTTGGGAGGAAAATCTTTAAAGATTTTCTTGAGCATCTTTTCATACTGTAGATGTTCTTATGCATGTACATCCCTATGCACCATAAAAAGTTAATTCCTTAGAGTGAACACACTGGCCCAGGGGATCTTTAAATAAAGACCATTTAATAGTCCCTGGTTGTTGCAAGTAAAAATGTAAAGTCACCTCTCATGTATTACAGCAAGTTCTATAAATGGACAAGAGCAAAGAAGGAGAAAAAATCTTTGGAACAATTGGGGATCAAACCCTAGTATTACTAGTTTGGTGATCTAACTGAGCTACCTAGTCCGATGTACAAAGTATGGTAATATTACTACAATATAAAATTTAAACCTATTTCCAAAATCATACAACTCTTCATATTGAGGAGATGAAAAATATATTTTTGAGATGTCAGAAACGTCACACGTGTTCACAATCTACACCATTTCAGCAGACTTTAACTTGATACAATACAAATGTTCTGCCTGTTAGACTAATAAAAATGTGTATAGCCAGTATAACCAATGAACAAATGTGTATACCCAATGAACAAATGTGTATAGCTAATGAACAAATGTGTATACCCAATGAACAAATGTGTATAGCCAATGAACAAAAGTCAAGTTTGACACACACCTAATCACATTTACACTTGAAAAATCAGGTCACCATTTGTTAAAGTTGATGAACTAATTACTGAAAGCAATTCAACTGAAAGAAAACTTAATCTTGATCTGGAACTCTTCAATATACAACTACATTAGAAATTTAAGTATGGAAAATTGTCAAGTAATGGAAAGGGCCAGAACTTTGCTGAAAGGTGAAGATAACGAGCAGTGATCAATCTCATAAATCCCACAGGCAATACAAAATAGATAGTTGGACAAACACAGACCCCTGGACACACCAGAGGTGGGATCAGGTGCCTAGGAGGAGTAAGCATCCACTGTCGACTTGTCACATCCGCTGTGAACCCTATATCTTATCAAGTAAACAAAGTTATCCATAGTCAAAATCAGAGTGCCAAGAACGGCCTAACAATCGGTATGAAAGTAAGTCTTCAGATACAACTACAAAACAAAAATCATCCAAATATCTGCAAGTAGTGAGGGGAAAAAAATCGAAAACTCGGAATTCTTGTGAAATTTTCAAAGCTCAAGGGCCATAATTCTGCTGAACGTGGGTCAGTCAGAGCAATAATCAGCTATATTCTAGTATCTTTGGGCACAGCAAACAATACATCAAATACAACCACATTTATGATGGAATGACAGAAAGATCAGCAAATGGGAAAGGGCAACACTGTATGCCCCAGCCATTTTATGGTGGGTTTCCTGTTTTGGCCTATCCATTACTCTGAAGGTCTGCTTTTAACAATCTTGAATCTACACTACATGAGGATGCTTCAATATTAGATATACCGTACTCTGTGGGTCTTCAGATGATTTTTCTGATATATTGATCAAATTGCTGTTTTTCAGATATAGAGAACTCTTAAAAAACTTGCCTAGGCTCTGGGATAGAAAACACAACTTGTTGGATAATAATCATATCCAACCACAAGATATCCTGTATATATACACTATATGTATTCCATTGAGTTGTACAACCCAAGGACAATAAAGAATTGAATTGAGCAAAATACTGTAATTACTCTAGTACAATAATAAACTAGTCTGACAAGTTATTCAATGTAATTATTTCAGTGCAATATTAAACTAGTCAGTCATAATTTTTTAGGTCACCTGAATCATTCAGGTGACCTATTGCTATCTGTTTTTGTCCGTCGTTGTTCGTCGTGCGTTAACATTTGAACATTTTCAGCTTCTTCTCTGAAACCCCTGAACCAATTTCAACCAATTTTGGCATATAGCATCTGTGGGTGGAGGGGAACAAAAATTGTGAAATTCGTGGTCCCTGCCCCCCTGGGGTCTGAGGGGTGGGGCAAAAACCATCAAAATGAGTGTAATTTTAAAAAATCTTCTTCTTTACTCCTGGACATCAAGAAGCCAAACTGTGGGCATAATTATAATGAGCGTTGAGCCCTCTACCAAAATTGTGAAATTCATGGCCCCTGGGGCAGGGGTTCTTGTGTTAGGGTGGGGCTCTATTGGTCATATAGTGAAAATGTAGAAATTCTTTGAAAATCTTCTTATATTGGTTTTATCTAAGGAGTAAATAACCCTTTTCTTTATGATGTCTCAGACCTAGGTTTTTTAAAAAGGATTATTGATTGAACATAAAAATGACACATGTACTTCATGACCACATAGCTATTCAATGTTTCTTCCATCCAAAAGTAAAATTCTTATATTTAAACACAAACCTAATTCAAACATTGGAAGGTTGTTACATGATACTCAGGTGACCTATAAGGCCCCTGGGCCTCTTGTTTACAAGTATGAAGTGTGCAACAACAAAATCATTGAAAACCAATAGTGTTTGCTTTCGTTTACATGAATTACTTCTGGTTTACATTGAAATTTCATTATTTTTTAATGGTATACTCCTCCATGAATCATTTTTAGAATGTCCTTGGATATTCTAAATAAATAACTTTCCTCAAACATCTCACAGGAATCATATTCATCATTTACATCTTGTATTTGGTATATTAATTAAATGCAATTCACATCAAATCTACATATAACTATCATGTATAAAGTTTAAACAATTCGTACCCAGATAACAAACAAGAAAATACACAGGTAAATGTATAATTACCCTGGTCATGGTTGTTCATCATGTTCCTGCTATTTTGTATAAAACATTATAAATACAACGTCTTAAAACAGTGCCCATGTTCAATCCTTATCTCAATATCTACAATATACAATACAACTATCAATCACAGTATCAGTTGTCTAAAGAAATCACCTCAAGACTTACCGTATATTTTAAAAACTCTACATAATTATAACCATAAGCTCAATATAATGCACATACATAATATCATTTATAAGGGCTACCATGGGTGCTAACTCTAAAAAAAAAAATCAATAATTAATTCACACCAAAAAAAAAATCATTATCCTGCACTGCCATGTAAGATTATGTAAAAAACAAAAATCGTATATCACAATATTCAGTGGGATTGTCATAAAGCATGGAATCATTAAAGTCATTATTCTTATCACCAAGGAATGAAAATTGTAGATGAGCAAAAACAATCGCTACATTGCCATGTAAGAAATGTAAAAAGTTTGATGTATTACAATATATGGTGGGATTGTCATAAAGCATGGAATCATTAAAGTCATTATTTCTATCACAAAGGAATGAGCAACAGTTTCTTTAAAAAACATAAATATTTAAACATTACAAGATTAAAGAAACTTTAAATTACCCAAGCTTCACACACACAAAATCCAACAAAACTCTCCTACACAATATCGTCATACTGAAAGTCTTTTGGCAGTCAAAGAATGGCAAAATAGTTACTGATACTTTATATTGTCATCCTTAAATTCATAACTTCAAAATTTTGTTTTCATTTGCATATCATTCTTCTTTGTTCGAATGCAACACAGTGCTCCCCTGTTGTATTGCCAGCTTTTGTTCTCAACCAATTAATTGAATTTGGGCAATAAAGCAGGGGTGGCAATATTATTCACCATTACAGACAATTCATTGGGCAGTCAAAAGAAATTAAATTGTGTAAAATTTGGGCTCTATTCTGTATAAATATTTAAATAATCTGAGTTTAATTCAGCAATTATTGTAATTCATCTGACCACCTGAATACCTTGTTTAGATTGTCACACTTCACTGCAGTGCTCTCAAAGTACAAGTGTGATTACTGATGGGTGTTAGGTAAATTGGCATTATTATTGAGGATAAACCCTATGAAATTTGATCATTTGTTTGTGAAAATCTGTGGCATATGGCATTATGTGGGGTTGGCATTATATCAGGGATGTTAACATGGGGAGAAATCTGTTCTGTAGGATTTTCAGGCAATAAACGTGGGTGGCATTATAACGGGGGGCAATATATTGAGGGAGCACTGTATTGATATATATATATATATATATATATATATATATATATAAAAGCACTAAAGCTCCAACAACACCCGATACCTCAAAGAGTTGGATCCACAACATGGATCAAGGTCAAATACAAAAAAATATACAAAGCACTAAAATGACCAACGACACGAACAACCAGATTGTCAAATTTTCAGGACAACCCGTCCCTTCTTCAGGACAAACGAAAAGAATTACATAATGTGGCCAATATCAACAGAGAATAATAACAAAAACTACATATAAATACATCTAACACTACAACTACACTAATCTACAAACGTATTTACAACGCAGACTACATGTTTTTTGGTCTTTAGGCTTGCCAATCAATGTTAAAAGTGGAGCAAATTAGGACATGCCTTTATATTCGTCAGAAGAGCTGATCCAAAAACTTTGATTTTGGATCAGTTCTTTGGACGAATAAGGCATGTCCTAATTCGCTCCACTTTTAACATTGATTGGCAAGCCTAAAGACCAAAAAAACATGTATTATCAATCAAAATTCAATTACCATATTAGAACATGACATGGATTAATTTGTTAAATAAAGCAAGTACTTTGGTTTCATTTAACATTAAATTTGGTGGGTTTAACAAAAAATAAAATTTCATTGGTATGTGAAGTCATGGACAGCTAAGTACCATTTATTCAAATTTCTTAGTTTGTTCAATCATAATTGTTCAATAATAGTGATTGTACATCATAATTTTCGTGTACTGGTACTATGCATTTTACCGTGTAAAAAATAATATTTGTACTACTAAAAATGAATAGATAAATGGCTGAATGTGATGTTCCCTAAATTAGTGAACACGTGATTAATTTTGGATCTGTAAAGTGTATGTAACAACTTGGTTTTGAATGAAATCTCAAATATTATTTGAACTTTAGCAATGAAACTTTACATGAAGAGTGTCCATAACTAATGGATAACAACCACAAATTGTTTATGGGGGATTATTTTTTATGTTAGAGGCCAATGGTCAGAGTCACAAGGTCACATATTGTAAGACATGTTTTCCTGCAAACATTTCAAAAACTATGTGAGATATAGATAGTGATGAAACTTTAAATGAATAGTCTCTGAAATGTAACCTCTGTTGTCTTCTGTTTTTTTTTTTTTTTGTTTTTTTTTTTTTTTGTTTATTTTTTAGATCCAAGGAATAAGTCACCAGGCTACATATGAAAAGAAACATTGTCCCAAATTGTAAGAAATAGTTTCTCAAAAAAATCTCAAACTTAAGTTTGAGTTTTCTTTTATTTGAACAGTCAAAATTTGAGTAAAATGTCAGACTTAAGTCTGAGTTTCAACTTGAGATTGTTTTCAGAAATCCAGGCCTGGATGAAATCTATACAATGCAATATCATTTGAGCTTTAGTAATAAAACTTCTTCTATGGCAATTTTTTTTAGCTTCGCTGATGACTTCATTTTGTGGCCTAGCTTGCACA